>NW_008590044.1:0-30940 GCF_000691845.1 Merops nubicus
AAAAAAATACAACTTGGCCTGGGGAATTTCACAGCTTGCAGCTTGATCTGCAGGTCTCCCACTGGCCTGAGCTCTCCTGAATGCCTGGGGCTGTGCAGGGATCTGCAGTCGTGTGCACAGCCTGGGGATCACTCCAGGAACACCAAAAGGCAACCGTCTGTGCCACCTGCACCCATGGATGCAGCCAGTTCCTGCTCTGCCTAAACCTCCCGAGCAAGCACTGGAAATGACACTTTTAGAAAAGGCTTCTGTGACTGTGCCCTACTATCATGGCCATCAAGATACTTATGTTTATTCAAAATGTGAAAACTAGCAGTCCACATTTTCCAACTTTGGAGATGTGGATAACAGGAGCACTTCTGGAAAAATCCTTAGTTTTGTTAAACTGGTGAACTCAGGGGCCATTTCTCATTTCTGCTTGTATTTTGCTTTAGTTTTCCCAGAAAGTTAGGAGCTTTCTTACTGGTACTTGGCAAGTGCTGTATCAGGAAGGGAGTACCAGTGGAAACCTTCCTGGGTCTAGTCAAAATCATTTCAGAAGGCACAACAGATGTTATGGGAAGGAAAAATATTAAAGCACAATAAAATTTCAAACTGTGGTAAATGCTTAAAAGAAAATTAAACTTCCTGAATATTAGTTTTTCTTTTCATTATATGCAAACTTTCCATTTGCAAGTTTTACTTCAATAATTTCCACAGGGTCAATGGAAGGGGAAAAAAAATGTAAAACCCCCAACCCTTTTGTTGTCATACTGGGGGTATGACATTTTTATCTTTAAGGATCAGAAGGAAAGGGTTGTGTCCTCATGCTAAAGAAGCTAATGAGGCCCATGGGAACACTGCTTTGCTAACTTTCAGTGCTATTTACATTGGAGTCACTCTTAATTTCCTGATCTTAGCAAGGTTTGAAAAGAAAAACATTGCTGATCAACAAAATTTTATCTGCACACAGAGATAATATACACATTAGTGCATATTAGAATTTGACACAGGACATAGCAAAACCACACACATTCATGTATATATAAAGAGATTTTCTTACAGCACCTGATAAATAACTTTGTTGTTTCAGAAAGTGCCAAACAGCTACAGGACACACAGGCTTTTGATAAATTGCCATAAATATCCTTAGATATTTTTGTAGTTAACAGTGGTTACATAAAAATGAGATTAAAGAAAGAAGTAGTTTGCTGAGGGTTTGATTTTTCCTTTTTAGAAGGAAACTGAACAGGATTTCTGTTTTTCAAATACTAACAGTAAGCTAGGCATAAATAAACTTTCCACTAAGGTAAGAGTAGCCTCAAGTCCAGTTTCCACAGAAGAGCGAAAACAACCAACAAAAACTATGAAAGTCAGTAAACAGTGATTGATAAGAACAATCCTGTTTGGGCAGAAAAAGCTGGTGGTGGTATGTGTGGAACTAAGACCTGAAAAGTGACCAAATGTGAGATAACAGGTTTGAGGGGTACTCCTGACTGCACAAAAAAGAATGGACGACACAGCAGGGACTGGTTTGAAATCTTTTCATAAATATCACCTCTGCAAGGGGAAGAACAATACAGCAATAAAATACTGTAGCCAAGGACAACCTCCTGTTATGCACCTCACAACACAGCCACATGGTCTCTGAACCAGCTCTACCTGATCTTTATGACTCTGAACAATGGTGTGTGGTATCATAGCTTCTACTCTGCCAGACACGTATCTTCATTCGACCTTTTTTGGGAAATTCATGCTAAAGCTAGGTACCACAAAAATGGGATTCCACAGTTTGGTGTGGAGATCTGCTTGTCTCATCTTGCCACCTGAAGGAAGGCACGGAGTGGGTGGGTGTGAAACAAAAGCAGCCTGACCACAGAGGCTGACTGGCTTTGGCTTTAGGTGGAAAACGGGACCAAAAATAAAGCCGACATACACATCCTAAAAGCATGAGTGGGTATATTCTGGGCTCAAAACCCAAAGGCAGATCCACATATCCGAATCTAGGTATGCACTGAGTTTGCAGAGGTTTAGAATAACATAGGAACATTGCTGAAATACTTTCAAAGGCTCTGTGGTGCTTGAGGAGAATATCAATGGCATGACACAGCTGTGACCACAGGGACTTTTCCGCATGCTAATACGAGACTTGCTCTTTAAAAACATAGAACAGAAGGCAGACAATATTTGGCAGGGATTCATATGCTCTCAGAACAAGAAATACTTATCATCCGTGCCCAGAGTTTAAAGAGAGGTAAATATTAAACAGAAGTAATCAGTAATGTTTGTCATTCACAAATAGCTCTACATAGATTTTAGCATGAAAATACTATATATGTATAATGAATGTGTTATTGTGAGCCTAGGGTTTGGTCTTCAATATAATACAATATCATGTCGTGATTTGCTCTAGGAGACAAACAGTCAGAGAAATGGTTAAGCAAAACAGATCAATGCTTTTTATGAGGCCTGGGAATTTAATAAGCCACAGGATAAATATTGACAGGCTGCAGACGGGTGGAACAGGTTTGTACAAAAAGACATAAAATGGCTGTTGTAAGGTTCAAGAAACCTTGAAGCTTCCTGACGGGTTGTACAAGATAAGTGCTTGGCATGATCTCCTCCTGCTCAGTAAGGTCAGTCGGGCTCAACCCGAGCAGAACTGGGATGACACCTAACGTTCTCCTGAGGTAAGAGTGCCATCTAGGTGCCACCTCCTCGCCCAGCCATGCCTCCTGCTGCTGCCGATCTGATTAGAGCACTACAAAAGCAAAGCATGCTATGTGCCCAAGATATATCTGCAACTGAAGGTCTGAGCCTGGCCTGAGGGATGTGCTGCCTCAGAGGGAACCCAGAGTGACTTAAATCCCTCAGTGTGGTGGAGCAGGGAAAGGACAAGGTACCAGAGTGCAGTGGATACCAGGAGGAAGCTTCAAGGCAACAACATCAGCGGACTTCATGTGTGAGGAGAGATTAGATGCTACTCTGCAGCCACCATCAGTGGTTGCAGACCCCAGCTCAGCACACATGCCCAGACTGTGAGGGGTGTGGAGTGTCCCCATCAACAACCTTTTCTGTGAAGCAGGCAAGTGTTTCTGTTCCCACTGTCCAGCTGGGAAGCTGAGGGCGAGGCAGCCTATGGCTCAGCTTGTGAAAAAAAATATCCAGACAACACAACTCTCCAACACAACTACATGAGAATTAGACACCAACACAGTTCTAAAGATTTGGGGCCTGTTTGACTCACGGGGTCTGCACAAGAAAAGAGATTACAAATATCCACTTCTGAGCTGAAACACCCACCAGTGGGACATTTTCTTATTTACATAAGCTGCCGCATTTTACTGGAGAGCTGTGAGTCTGGTGGAACCTGAGAAACTGCAGATTTGATTCAAACCTGAGTTTTTAAGATTTCTTAGAGCCTCTCTAGCACTTCAGTTTTAACAACATGTTCTTCAAGAAGTAAACTGTTTTCATTCCATGCACGCGCATGCTCCCTAAAATAGGCACAGATCTAGATCTAGATGGGAGGAGGAAAAGGTTACGTTGACTTTTATAGCCCTTACTCTTTATCTAAAGTGCACGTAAGATGACAAAGCAAACCACCAGGAACTACTGTTATGAAGCTCTGACACTGAATCTCTTAAGGCACGTTTGCATTTTCTCACTTGTGATACAGAAATAGTGTTTAATCTTTTCATGCCTAAAGCAGCAGCCCCAATTTGCATTGCCTAGCAGAGGGAAGAGGGTGCTGGCCTGTCCACAGAGCCCCATGCTGCTTCTGCATGGAAGAGAGACTGGAAATGTGGCACCCTTTCCACGTAACACTTCTGATTCATGTACATAAATAAGCAATATAACTGGCTATTCTGTTTATTCACTGTAGCAGGGCTGAATCAATATAACTATGAAATAGACTGCTAGACTTTAGAAAATTAGCTGATCAGGCTCCAGAGGTATGATTTGCAGTGCCCTTGGCCAGAAACAAAGTGTATTGGTCAGCAAATCCCAGGCTTAGCTTTGAGTAACAATTAGGAAAACCATCCTGGTACAGGTTTGATGCTGAAAGTAATTCAAAGCGTAACTGGGTAGGCAGACTCTCCATAGCAAGCAAAAAATAGTCTCAAAGCCTATTTGAAGGCATATTGCTTTGGATGCACAGCAGAGTTCCAAGTTGGAAAAAAGGTAGGAAGCAAAAAAAAAAAAAAAATTGAAGAAGGAAAAAACACCACCACCAAAAAAAAAAAAGTATGATGGTCTTCTACAGAGCCTGAGTCTTCAGTACTTCATAGCATTGTTGTAAAAGTCAATGTTAAAAATGTTACAGCCACCATCAGTGAGTTACTCAGGATTAATAACATCCTACAGCACCTGCAAATAGCATTGGAGCCACTGGATGAGGTGGAATAAACACACAGGACACCAGGAAATCAAAGAAATTGTTGAACCTATTTTTTTAGTGCCTGCAGCACTGCATAGCTCTAAATAAAAAGAAATCCCCTGTTCCCAAGGAGCAGCCAGTGAGCTTTGCTACGACTTTTTCTGGCACTGAGTAGAAAGAGCCCACAAAAGGGCACAATCCCTTTGGAGAGCCGACGTGTGATGTTTGCCCCTCTGCTGTGAACGGGGCTCTGCCTCCCTCCTCGCTGGGGCGCTGGGTTCATTCCTCAGCCGCTGCCGGAGCGGCCTCGCGGGCAGATCTCCTGCCAGCGTGGTCACACTCCACGTGGGAACGTCGGACACAGACAATGAGTGCTTCATAAAAGCTTACAAGGTTAGTGGTTTGGGTTTTGGTGTCGTGTTTTTTTTTTTAAAAAAAAAAACAACTTGGGCTTATTTCCTTGCTAATGCAATAATTGATTACAGTTCAAGGCAAATGCGGTCAAAATTCAAATAAACGTACAAAAGCCCTTTCTGGGAAGTTACAAGGCATCGTAGCAGCCAAAAATTTAAAGAATAATCCCCCATGTTTCTCAAGAGAAACAAACGGCTAGCCCAAGGGTTGCTAAAGAATTCAGGGCAAGGCAGAGCAGAGCAGAGGCAGCTCAGAGCTGTGTTGAAACGGAGAGTGGATTGTCTGCTCCTGAACAATACTCTGCCCCCAGCCAGTTCCTTGCTGTTATCTCCCATCTACTGTGGCTACCTCCTGGTAGTAAGCAACTAGAGGGCAGTTTTCCTGTGAGCTGTCCATTCTCCAGAGAGAGAAAGAGTCCATCATCTGTATTTCAAGATCAAGAAGTTAGAGAGAATTAATGATAGCGCAGGAAGAGCATTCATCATCTCTTAGCAGTCACTGAGGCAAGTGCCACAGAATATCCCAAGCATTGCACTACATTAATTGTTATTAACTCAGCATCCCATAAACTGCAGGGATCAAAGCAGATTTCATGGTTTTATAGGGATATCTTTCTCTAGCTCTAGCTCTCTGGATGGTTTCAGTGGAACTTTAAAGATTTTATTTTTTTTTATTCCTCATTTTGGGTTTGTGATCATTTCTCTCTTCTGTTTTAATTGCCTCCAGCAAAGTTATTTAATCCTCTAGCTTCCTTCCCGCACGTAGAAGTATAACATCATGCTGAACACAGCAAACATACATCTTTTTCACAGGTTTTAAAATGAACAAGTTTCCCATAAGGAGCAAAGGAGTATCTGTATAAATCTTGCAATGATCTTTCTTGTGGTTATTTGAATGTATTCAGCTATTTTAAGAATGTGTCTTCAGAGAGAGCTTGTCTTCCAGGTTTTCCTGTCACTGCCTCTTGTTTTGGCAGTTTATCATTTTCCCTGCAAGTAAGTTCAGTGCCCACTGTTAAAAGAACTAAGGATTGCAATTCCCTATGGGCAAACGTCTGCATCACTAATGCCCCTGCTAAGACCAGTATTGACCAATCAGCTGGAAACTCAGCACATGAAACAAGTAGAAATGCATTACAGAAAAAAATCCCAAACATGGTCTCTGTCCAGAAAATGGTTAAAAACCACAATAATAGGGCAGTGTAGAGAAGCTTCTCTGTTTTTACTGTTGAGATGCATCTCTTCTTTGGATAAATAACAAGATAAGACCCCTAAGCCCAGCAGCCCCTGGGAAAACTGACAATCGACAAAAACATCATACAACTGCAGAGAAATTGTTGTATGAAATGGCAGGAGGGTATATTATCCATCAGCTGAATCTCTAGGTATGTTCTTCACCTTAACATCAAGCTAACTCTGCTCGAATCAGCAAGTCCCTGGTAGCTGGTGGTGCAAACCTCCCGAGCTCCAGCCAAGGTGTGCTTCCATTTATGTCAGTGGGGTTATTTTCTCAATGGCCTAGCTGCATGGTGAGATAGTTTCTTAATTTCCACCTTCCTTGTCTTTTCTACCAGTTCCTGCAGTGAAGTTAAAAATCTTTGTGACTTGCAGCTGGTTACTACAGGCTGGATTTGCAGGGACCGGTCCCACCACACCCGACAGTGCTGATGTCAGGGGCTTCACATATCCACTCAGGATTTCATTTCTTTACTGTTACCAAAGATTCAAGTACTAGGTAAAGGTGAACCAGGGCAGAATAAACACCCCAACCAGAAAGTTTCTTTGTGTAGAATCAAGCTGAAGCCAGTAAATTTATGTTCCTTTGATCATTTTCTCTTTTCCAAACCATGCAGAAATCTTTTTGCTGCCATTCACCTACACGCTCCACACCACAGAAAGTACCTGCTGCTGCCCTTCCCCAAGCAGGATTGTCTCATGTTCCACGCTTCCAGATGTTCCTTTGTACTGTGACACCCACCTTTTTTCATCAGGATTTTGTCATGGACATGTGCATTTCCAGCAAAACATTACTCTGTGTAGAAAGCTTAGTAGATGGCCAGGATCTATGTCAACATTCATCTGTCTCCAGCTAAAAAGAGCATCTTTACTGCTAGCGTGGTACAATCAGCACTCCCTTTGAGGGGTTTGCAACAGAGCCACCTTCAGGTCGTTGTCGGTTTCCTGAGAAGCCACCCGTGCTTCAAGCACAGTTCCCACCTTGGAGCTCTCACATCACTAGCTGGCCGTGCTGGCACAGCAGGTGCTGGGGTTTCTACATCCCCAAATACAAGAGGGAAGGCTCTTGCATAAGCACACTGCCTCTTGCCCCAAATGGCAGGGCAGGAAAGCCCCTGCGCTTGCCCGTGGGCCTCTCCCAGCTGATCTTCCCTGCAGCCTGCCAAAGGATGCTGTGTACCAGGGCAACTGGTATCTCACCTGAGGGCTGTAGATGTTTGCTGCTGCAAAGGCCATTCAAAATGAAGTACATATTTTATATAACAGACTGTACTTGCCTGGGACATTTTTGCTGTACTCAAACCATCTAATAACAGATGGTAAGGACAAAACCTCATGCAAAATGAAGAAATCAGCTGATGTGGTGAAAGCACTGGTCCATAAGAGGACCTTGAATAAGGAGACCATGAAAAGAGCATGCTTTGATCACTCCATCAGATTACATCATTCTCAGTGCATCATTACACCTGACATTTCATCTGACCTGCTTAACACCTCTGCTGCTAGCATCCTGGCCACACTGCTTGGGAGCAATTCCTCTTACTATTAGGTATTTTTTCCCCTTACTGTTTAATCCAAAGTCTGTCTCACTCTGGTTACTACAATGATTAAAACCCCTACTACTCCTGTGGCAGGAACACCATCTCCTTTTTCCTACTGCAGTTAGAGTTGAGCTGTCCTTCTTACCTACCTAAAGTTCCCATCTGCTTTCAGGAGAATACAATGTTTTTGTCCTAGGTTGTGACACAAACTTGTATTGTGTTGCTCAATACAGAGATCCTGCCTTCTGAAGCTAATATAAATAATTCAGCGTGAAGAGAACAGATTGCCCCAAGATCTATCATACATTAAAGTTATTGCTGTCTGGAAAAACACCCAAAACAACCAGTAAAACTAAATAAAAATCAACATCTGCAGAACACCACTTTGCTACCTGGGAAACACATGCAATGATCTCCCTGCCTTAACACAAATTTCCAAAGAATTACATCATCTGAATTAAAGACCTATTATTTTTTCTTAGCATGAAAATCCTTTAGATTTAACAACATATTCCTTTTTCATTATTTAGAGGAACCCACAAGTTAGAGAAGGGCTCTACTCAATTCTCCTTTAATGGGTGACACTAGCCCTCCATTCTCCCTGGTACAAATGGATGGGCAGTGTGCTGAAAGCCCAGGAAATGAGGAAGGGGATAACAACTTTCTCCAAGAGGTGGCATAAAACCTCAGTCTGAGGATCCTGCAAAGGAGCCTGAAAGGTCTCTGCTTTTACTGAGTCTTTCATAGATTCTCTACTTAAAATAATTTTATTTTTACAGAACATGGAATAGGTACTACGAGGGAAGGACAAACGTTTGGCATGCAGAGGGTTTCTGCACAAAATCTGAGATACCTCATGGGAGAAAAACCCACCTGGCACAATCTCGCCCCCAGCCTACTATCCTCATGCAAGTAAATAACTCACAATGCCTGTGGCTGGACAGGCTGGCTCAATAAATCATTCTTGTTCAAGTCAAAAAGGCAGAATTATTCTAGATTAGTTCTAAACTGAGTAAAATTAAAATTCGGTATAATTTATATTTTAATCTAGTCAAGTTTTGATGGTCATGATACAGAAAGAAAATAGAAGCCATTAAAACACACAGATAAGAACCTCAGAAGAAATGATACTACAGAAACCAAAGGCTGTTTGTGGTAAGGAAAGAATATTTACATCCAGTATTCCAACTGCTGAGGGTGTTGACAGATTCAATAACTCACTTCTTCAGCAGTGTGTAGAAGTCATGATTTCTTGGTGATGTCCTACTTCTAGTATTGACAGTATTAGTTTATATTTTCCAGTGGTCAACAGTTTCTGATGCAACTTTCTCACTCATGATATGAGCCATTATCCAGCAAGGCGGCCAAAATCAAATTGTTTCCATGGTAAATCCTGCCCACATCTGAGATCACACATCACAGCTGGAACTGTGATTTTATAACTACTAAAGAGCAGAGTCAGCCCAAACAGTTAGAAGTTCAGCAGTGTGGTCTCTGTTCTGGCAGCAGTACCCTCACCGAGCCCCAGGCTTTGCAGTGCCACCGCAGAGACGCTGGCCAGGAGGCCTGCAGACCTTCCAGAAAAGTCTGCCAAGGTGCACAGCTGGTTTAACAGAGCCCCTCCACCATCTTAGTGGGATTAGGGGATAATCCTTTTCCTCAGGGGTCACAGTTCATTTTTTCCATCACAGACAGTCTAAGATGCTGGATTACCCACTGCCTGCATCACACAGCCTGCGAGACCGGACAAAGCACAGATCAGAAATGATAACCACCCCCAGTACAAAGCCAAACCTAAAAATGGACAGCTTATCTGCCTGGCAGTTCAGTTTAACAAACCTCAAGCTTGCAAAACCTCTAACTCCATTGGTAGGGTTGGCTGTGGGTGTTCCATTGTCCCGAGAGGCTGAAGAAGTCCCCTCTGGTTCACCGGACATCCACAGGTGTGGAATGCTGCAGCTCTAGCATTGAGGGGTTACCCCAAGATGAACGATGGCAGGGGTCAGAGCTCACTGATGGAAGCAGAAAGGGCAGTGGGGGAGAAGAAAGGAGAGACTTAGCAAAACTCATGTGTAAACTCTGCGAGAGCATGGTCAATATTACCAGGCCTGTGAAAATAATGGTAGCCTTTAAAATGTGTTCTGGCTAACTTGGTCCTCAAATTTTGCCCCGACTTAGGCAAGGGCATTCTTGCTCACTTATCATGCAGGGTGTGGCCAGATCCTACACATCACTTGAGAAAATGAACACTCTGTAGCCTCTTAAGATATGCATCCCAAGAAAATTGGGGACTTTTTTTTCTACTACAGGAAGAAGGGGGCACTGAGACCATTCTTCCATCCCTTGTTCTGGTGTTAAGGGTCATCCAGATTGAAGCCAAAGGACCTCATACAGTCTGACAAGTTCCTGTCATCATCATAACTAATTATTAGTATACTCAATAATTGTACTAATATTATTAATAATTCTAAATTACTTTCCTCTATGCAACAGCTACTCCTGCAGTATTACTTCTATATCTATCTTGCTTTTCCCTTTCCTTCCATGCAAAATATCTAACTCGGCACTTCTCCACCCCTCTTCTTCAACTCCTGAGAGAGGGAGGCATAGTACCAGAGTAACCAAAAGTAAAATCAAAAGCAGTGCCTTTGTGGTAATAAGGATGATTTGTCAGCGAGTGTTACATGCTCTTCTTTCTCCTTTTCAGTCAGACCACAACAGGTTTCATCACAGGATGCCAAGCCCTAAAAGGTCTTTTGAGTTTTTCCTCTCTGAAGGTGGTCTTCCACTGGGGATAACTCCATCTGTGCACCCCCCCCAGCCACATCACTGAATCTGGCACCCTGACTATCTATGAGGAAGATAAGGGCACTCACAGTATTTTTTGGAGCAGCTCTACAATACATTTTCCTCACAGGCACCTTGGGCGCAGGGTGGCAGCAGCACACGGCTGTGCTGCAGTGACACCCCGCAGCGTTGCTCTGGATGCTCACACCACGTGCCCTGGCCTGGCCTCTGCTGGCACTCCTGGGCACGTAGGTACCCTTGCCCTGGCCACGGGCAAAGCTGCTCCTGCAGCACTCCCTCGTGGTGGACTTCATCCCATCGAGCGAGCATCTAAAGTCACTGGGTGAAGCATTAACCTCCACGTAGGGAGTAGGCAGTGAGGAAGCTCCCTCTCCTTCATGGTACAGAAGGACTAGGAGAGTCTATGTCTCTGGCCAGGTATCTACTTTCTCCAGTCCTTTTTAAGTTATAAATGTCATCTGGCTTCTATTACTAAAGGTCAGGAAAAATCATAAATGGTTTCTGCTACATACTAGACTGATTATGAACCACAGGCTGCTAGTGATGGTGACTCACTGCCTTGAAATAATTGTCCAGGAAAGCCAAGCACAGGGGCTACTCTCTGGCCCTGAGCACCAAACTCCCTCACTTTCTTTTCCATTGAAGTGCCCCAAGTGAAAGTGGCACTTTCCACTAACGTGCCCAAGACTTCTCATGCACTTCATCCACACCCCAAACACCACTATCCTCAGGTAAGAGGCACTTGGGAAATTTATGCTGCCTTACAAGGTGCTGGCACATCTAACAGCAACAAGGAGCACAGAGCACAGAGAGTTCATCGGCGGTCTTGGAGGAGGGACAGGGAAAGAATGTCCACTTCTGAAAAAGTGGGTACCAAAACTCCTGGCAGTTGTCAACAAAATCAACTACTTGCAGCATGCTGTGAAGGATCCTCTTTTGTCTTCTTATTCAAAACAGCATCTAGAGAGCCGTGCCCAAGTTCTGTAACGTACCTCAGTGCCTGTGATACCTGCCATCTCCCTCTTTGTTTTTCTCCCCTCTCTCACACATATGTGCACAGATTTTTTAATACATGTCCCCTGTGCCAAGACAAACTCCCATTTCCATTTTCTTCTCCTGAACATATAACCCCTTATTCCTTTCTTGACATCACCTGACCTAAAAAAAAAAACAAATCCCAAAAAACGAGGATAAAATACACTTATACCAACAGCCCAACACTGAGATGTTCCCAGTGGCTCTACTCTGTAAATCCATCCCCTGAAGCAAGGCAGCTCTTTTCCCAGATTTTCACTCTCTGGACAAGCAGTTCAGCCAGTGCCATCCTGATTCACGACTGCCACAGGTGTCTCACCATGACAAGAGCTCCTGCAGCCAGAGTGGGCACCCTGGAACAGGTCCCTTCCTCACTGTGAGTAGCCCTAAGCCACTCTGTAAAAGGAGATAAACCCCTGTTTTGAAAAGGTGAGATCACGAAGGCAACAACAGATACAGCTAAGCTACATTAGAGTTACTATTTCTTTTAAACCCTAGCCTTTATTTTAAATGGATTTTTGCTTCTGCCCAGGAAGTGCCAGATCTTCTCCCCACCTCTGAACAAGGATCAGCTCTAAGCTCTGCCACCATATTAGGCACACACTGGGCAAGGGAGAGACATTACCCAACAACATTCACTTCCTAATGCTGTTTTCCTCAGCACAATGCTGGTTTTGCAGAGTTGTCACAACACCAAACAACTTCCACACACAAACACAGGAGCAGACTGTGCTGGGGAACTCACAGGAGTTATTCATCAGGCACAAGGGTGAGACAGAAACAAGCCTGCTTAGCATCGCTCTTACTCATTTTATATGTCCCCATGTTTTTAGGAGGCCCTCCACCTCCTTTCTTACTGAAGCATAGAAAAATAGGAGTAGCTTTCTGTACAAACACAAGACCAACTCTAAGTTCTTTACCACTCATAAACGTAGAAGAAAATAACTCAGGTAAGATGTCCTCCAAGAATTGCCCTGCATAAAACTAACAGTAGTACTTTACCCAATTATTCCAGCAACTCCCATCAACTCCTCCAGCAGACAAAGAGCTTCAGAAACTTCAGTTCAACCTAAGCTCCCCTCATTCCTCTCTCCACTTGAAAACAGCTGAGCAGCTCCTCGCTCTTCAAATGCCCCTCCTGCTAATAAGCATCAACTGAAGGAACCTCCTGCCCCAGTGAAGCAGCAGCTACACCAGGGCTTCTGCTCTCCCACACTGATTTGTGGGTCTGAATATTCCCTTGTTTTTACTTTAGGCTGCTGCATATATAGTGCACCCCAAAATATTTTCAGCCAACTTTTCCAGTACTTGTTTATCATATACTATTAATCCCTTGAACCAAATAATTAAAAAAAAAATCTCAAAATATAACGTTAGGTGCTTCCAGCAGTCATAGTTGCAAAGTTTGAAAATAACAACCATTTTGACTAAAAGCTCAGAATTTAAAGACAGCCAAAAAATACAAAACACTTTACATTTTATTATTTAGCAACACTCTCATAATTTTGTTTTATTTTACTCTAAGGGCTCAAATCCTGTTGTTTATTTTTGAATGGCTGCAGGCCTCCACAACTGGTTACACAATAGGCATTTTAAGAAGCAAATCTAGAGTGTGAGTGGCAAGCCTCCAACACAATACATGTACCCCAGGTGGCTGAACGCCTGGGCTTGTAAAGGGACTTGCTGACATCAGGACGTGCCCCCTGCAGGGAGCAGCCTGGACAAGCGGGATTCCTTCGGAGACCTCAAGCAATTCAGACGTTGATCCCATCAAGCTACCGTATGGCAGAAGCAATACACCATTTAATTTTGTCTCCATGCCACAAATTCACCCTGCCATTTTTAACTCACCATTAAATGCCTGCTCTTTGCCTTCAGCAATGATTCCCACCGTTCGTTTAACCCCAAGTCCCTCATTCCCTTGGATAAAGAGCCATTAAGAGTGTCTGGTATGTCCTGAGAGCTGTCTTGGTCCTTCAGGGCTCCTTTATTTTATTTTCTTTTCTTCCCATAACTTTGGGGGCTTTGTTAGTTCTTAATCCTGCCTCCTTTGGTTCCTTCTTCATCTTCTCTGCTACGTCCACAAAGTCATCTTCCCTTGGCTTTCTCTCCTGGACTCTTCTCTGAACTCCTGTTAGCACGGAATGGGTGTCTTCACTATAACCCAGTTGGCAGGCCAGTTCCAGGTCTCTGCCAGCCCTGTACCAGAGGCCAAGGAGCTGGAATGCTTCCCCTCTCCAGTGGCAGGGCAGTGGAGAACCAGGGTTGACTTTTATTGCTTTGTCACAGCCCCTGATGGCAGCTGTTTGTTTCAGCAACCTCAGGCAGGCACTGACGTGGCTTACATATCAGACTGCAAGTTGTGGGTGGAAGCTGAGGGTGCCAGTGAACAACTCAACAGTTTTGTGAAAGTCACCTGCCCTCAATGGATGAAAGTCTTTCCTTTCCGAGGGCCTGGTTCATCATCTTGTTACCTGTCTTCAGGCTCTTGTCTCCTATTCTCTGAAGATCTTCTTCAGCCAATCTTTCAGTTTTGGTATGAAGTTCACTGTTGTCAGTCTTCGATTCTCCACTGGGGTCTTCCTTCCCCTCAGCTCTACATGGACCTTCCTCTTCTACTGGATATTGCTTTTGCTCTTCAGATTCCCTGCAACAGTCATTATCAGGTTCCTGGGAGGTACAAAGGTGAATCTGTTCGTGTTCCTGGGCATTCTAAAGCTGTACTTTTTCCTTTTCTTGAGAAGTCAGAAGCTGATCCTTCTCTCTTCTGCCATAGATTTTGTCACCCTTGGCAATGCATCCAATGATTGCTTTGTATTTTGTTTCTCCTCATACTTTCTTTCGTGTCTGGCAATTTTCTGGACTCTTCTGTGAACCTCCTTCAACATGTGCTTTGTATCTTCATCATAATCCAGCTGGCAGGCCAGTGCAAGGTCCTTGGCAGCCTACTGGCAGTGACCCAGGAGCCAAAATGTTTTCCCTCTCCATGTATATGGCTATACAGAATTTGTAGATATTTCTGGCTTTGTTGCAGACATTGATGGCAGCACTTGGCTTTTGCAACTGTAGAAAGTCACTGGCTCAGTTGACCTATAAAGTACTAAGCTGTGGGCTCAGCTCGATGGCATCAGTGAAGCACTGAACAGCTTTTGAAATTCACTTCTTCCCACTGCATCAAAAGCCATTTTTTCTCTTCATCAGCCTGCTTCATCATATCACAGGTTACCTTCAAATTCCCTGGGGGTTCATCCTCCTCTGGATCAATCTCCCCTTTTTGTCTGTATCCAACTCATTATAAGCTCTCTCAAGCTCTTCAGTGGACTCTTCCTTCCTCTCAAATTTTGCCTGAGCCTCAGAATCTAATCTACAAGCCATGGAAATGTTACAGGCAGCCTCTTTTGAATGCCTCAAAAGCTGGAGGGCTTTCCTTGGAATTTATAGGCCTGTGCTGAACTGGGATTGAGTCTAATAGCTCTGTCACAGTCACTAATGGCCACAGTTTGCTCTTGTAGATGCAAAAAGACACTGGCTCCATTAACATGTGAGCTGGCAAGGTGTGGATTCAGCCTGATGACATTGGACAGCATATCAATTGCTTCCTGATTTTCACCTTTAGCTCAGAAATCAAAAAATTTGTGATAAAGTGATGATCCTCAGAATTTAGAAAAGATGAGTCTTATTTTGCCAGTATTTTCCTTGAAGGCATAGTGCTCAGATCCCAAAAGGATGATCCTACACAGAATTTGTTGTCACTGAAAGCAAAGAAAGAAAGATAAGATGGAAAATGTCTTCCCCAGGAGTTCTGACTATTAAGTTAGTGCCAGGTATATGTAGCAAGCTTCCCTGCTCTTCTTCCTTCTCTTGTCTTGCTACTAAGGGTTAAATAAGAGGTTAAGGCCAGCTGGAGGGTCCCAATGACTTAATGAACTAGAATAGAATTTGTCACTTCATACCTTGTGTCATCACTGGCAACCTGAGATGGCTTCTTAAAGTCGTACCACACAGAAAGAGGTCCCTGTGATCTTTCTTCTCCAGTTCATGGCACATGTTACACACCACCGGTATACGTGTGTGTATCTCCATGTGTGCAGGCTTGTTACAGACACAGGACTGGAGAGTCCATTTATCTGTTTTCTTATTTCAACAAAAACATCTTTGATGAGCCACAGACAACATGAAGGTAACAATGGCTGGATAACAATTTTGTTTTAGACATGCTTTGGTCAAGTATTTTCCCTTACAAATGAAAAAATGAAAACTGACAGCAACACATGCCTATGGGGAATATGAAAACCAAAAAACCTGTCCAGCACAGTTGCATGGGGTATCCTTTGTTAGGACAATTTACAAAATTTTGTAAAACTAACTTGTTCTAAAGTTTATACATTTGCTTCTCAGATTTATAGCTTCAAAGGTCATTGGAAGGACAATTTAGCCGCATCCAGAAGAGCCAAGAAATCCTGACGCACAGAAAAATCTTAGACTTACTGAAAAGATTCTCAAGCTGACTCCTTGAATACCCTTCCTTAACTTACGTACTAATTTGGGGCTAACGAGCCTCCTTTTCAGTTGGAGCCTCTGTCTGATGTTTGTTCTTAGAGTGGATTTGGTTCTAAGTCATCCAACAGGTTCTGTCAGGCTGGGCTGGCACTGAATGGTGCTAAATGCAGGTAACTACTCTGCTCTCATATGGTTCACAAAGTTTTCTAGTGCTTCTTTTCAGATAAAAAGTATTTCAGTAACTTACTATCTTGTCCATGCTATGAATACCCAGGTCTCAGTTGCTGTTTATTTCCTTTCACCTGTGCTTCTGATCTTCTTAATGTGCTTCCTTCCTTTTCTGAAACACCACGTTCCGGAATCTTATTTTTTAACCCATGTTTTCCTTCACACATCACTGGCTTGTCTATGAAGTCCATGTCCCTTATGGACATGAAAGAAACACGTGGACTTGAGGCTCCATTGCCATTGTGCATTTCAATCCTTGAACCATGCTTTCTAATTTTGCTAACAAGTCAGAATTATTTTTGCCCAGTCTCTGCAATATTGATCAGTATACGGATAGCAAAAACCAACAAGCCCAGAGCAAAAGCAAAGAGTCCAGACAGGCTTAAGAATTAACACCAATGCAACAGAAAGCTGTTTACCCTGCCACCTCTGCAGAACCCAAACAAAATACAGTAACCCTACCTAAACTAAACGCCCCCGTTTGCCCATCTCTTTCGCTGAGAAGAGCGGGCGGTGGCTGTCGGTGTGTGGAGGACAATAGTGCCATCTTCCGAGGGAAAGGGCTCACTGCGCTGCGCACATTCTCTTCCTGGGGTAACACAGATGGATTTAGATTTATCTATTGAAACGGTTGCATGAAAAGTGCACTACAGGAAATGTCTTCTCATGAGGCCTCTGTTGGTTTTTTTTTTTTCCAAAGGCAAGATAGATTTTTCAGCAACACTTGAATATACATTCGTATGGGAAGATTATTATTTATTCTGGACTTCCCCATTATATATATATATGTTTAAAAAGTAATGTGAATAGATTTTTTACTTATGGACTATTTTTCAATAATACTAAAATTTTCAATGGTTTGCCTTTAAAAAGCTATCTGACAACTGATTACAATGACAATGGATGAGATAAAAACAGGTTTCAAAGTGGATTTTGTTCCTGTTGTTTTGTTGACTCCAAGAAAGGTTGCCAGACACTCTGTCTGCCTGTTAAGTACTATTTTTTAATCTATATGTTAGGATCATGTAGTGAGAACTCTAAGAAAATATGAAAAAAAAAACATTTATGTATGCAGGAAAACATTCCTGGGCTAACGTATCTAAAGAAATCTTAGATGAGGGTTGAAAGTCCTCAACTTCCATGACAGAAGCGTCCAGGTAAAAGAAGAGAATATGTCTGCAAGAAGATTGGAGGTAGAGGTGCCTTAATTATCTCTTAAGACCTCAAGTAAGTGAGATGCTTGTAAAGACTTTGTACTGCTGCATCTCCTAGCACACAAGAGACACCAGAGTCAGCAAAGGGAGGAAAGGAGCTGCCACCTTGCTACCACATCAGGCCAGTACAGTTCCAACACAGGTGTGTGACTTTGCTTTTTTCACTTTTGAGACCTGATCTGCTCCAAGAGCTCAGATTAGTGAGTTTAGGCTTTCATTAGGCTAAAAAAAAATAACATTACAGTAAGTGGGGTACTCACAAAGGAAGGATGCAAACACCAAAGGTAAAGATGTGCTGAAATTCTGTGTCTGACCCCAGCAACAGAGAAACAGGGCTTGAGGCCCACCTCTCTCCTCAGCTCTGGGGGTACCTGCTCACATCCCTCTGGCCAACATCTCCTGGGCAACAACAGTGATAAGGCAGGAATGTGAACAGAAAACGAGGAGGGGAGGGGGGGATAAAGTGCCAGTAACACTAAAAGCAACTCAGCAGTGCCAAAACTCCCCAGAGACGATCATTGGGCAGACTGAACAGTAACCAGGAGGCTTTTGAAAAAAGACATCAGCTTGAAAAGAAGCATAAGGGAAGGGTGGTGGTTGTGGAGCTGCAGGCAGTGGGATCGAAACAGCAGTCGGTGGGGTTGGCACAGCCAGAAGCTGTTCCACATGGGCACCACCACCTCTGGGAGCTGCCCCACAGTGCTGTGAGCATCCCACCTCCCAAGCCCCTCGAGTAAACTTCTGGCAGACACATACGTATTTGTCACTCCAGATTTGCTCTTTTAGTTTGACAACTGTAAGAAGGATCCCCTGGCAGAATGATGACTTCACAACTCCCAGCTGTTATTTATGCTCTATAAAATGTCACCAACAGCTGCTGCTGTAGCTAAATGCAGCACTCCAATGTGATTTTCAGCTCAGACGTAAACAAACAAAAACTGTTTCCAAACAATGGCAGAAAAGGCAATAAGGCTGAAATAACCTTGAGTATTTGAAAACCTAAAAAGGTGCCAGTCAGTTGCATTGTTATAGGATGAGATGCACAGAACAGAATACTTCATTTTTTCACATGCAATTCTTGTGCTTCTGACTAAATTAAAGGTTTTCAGGTGTTGTTTGTATTTTTCATCTATATCATGTTGGCATTACTGGTCCTCAAGCTTTCATATTCACAGAAAGACATGTGCCCCTTCACACAGTGCTTTAGGATCTGTCACCTCTGTCACATCAGAACTGGCACAGGCACATTGATGATTATTTCCACAAAGGGATGTCCTGGGACACTGAGCCAGATTTGCAGGCTCATGTTGTGTAGCACTCAAGCCAGCAGCCACCCTGAGCTGGCTGGCAAGAGGAACAGATGCACTTGCCTTGGGGCAGCCAATGACTCCAACTGCTCTTTCCAGCATCCAGAAATAGCTTTGATCAGTGAAAAAGTACCAGCTCCTGCTTACTGCCACAAGGATGCTAACCCAAATGTGCACTTCCAAATACACCATCCGACCCTCACAGTCTGCAATGGATCTCCACTCCCCATCTTTTGTTTCCTTCAGTACTGAGAAGTAACTCCTCTAACTTGGCTCACCTAGAGCAAAGGAGCCTGTCCTGGTGTCCTAAATTCTTGTACATTCTGCACTTCTTGGGCTTTTCTGAAAGAAGTCCCTGGAAAAAAATCAGAAAGGGACATTGGAGAAAGCATTGGAAGGCCAAAGCCTGGACAGTCAAACCCTGGGCCACTAAGTTCATTTGTTGGGGCATACTGACAGTCAGTCTCCCCCAAGGAAACTTTATCAGTACAGGCAATGATGAGAACTTTTTCCAATGTGCAGCCCTATCCACAAACCCCAAAGGTGTGGGCTTGTGCCAGAGGAGCCAGGGTCCAGAAGTCAGTAGCCATCAGAACAGCCCTGTTTTCCCTGAAGCTACGTGAAGACTGAGTTTTATAGCATGGTGCCAAATGTCATCAAGATCTTGCCAGTGCTAAATCAGATCAATGAGAAGGTTTTGTCCACCTCTGGCAGATGGAAAAACTCCCAAGTGAAGGGTCTGGGACGCCTTTCATAGAACATGAATGCTAGTTAACTTTCTACACTGAAACAGACCCTCCTCCACTGATATTTGGAGATGCCAAAAGATTGCAACCACAGACTTCCCCAGCACCACAGTGTTAGTTTGGCACAGGCATCCTGTCAGCAGAATCAAGGAGGCCACCACTGCTAGATGACCTTTAAAAAGTAATGTCTTGCAAACAGTAAATTTCCAGTGAAAAATCCTGGAAGGAAGATCACCACAGATGGCTTAGTACCCTGAGGACCTGTTTGAGGAAGCACAACTTGAAAGTGCCTAGGAGCTGATGAATTCACCCCTAGATAGCCTATGTGTCCACAGACCTTGGAGCTGTCAGACACTCTGAGATTGTCAGTCCCCTTCCCAGGCTGCAGCTCCCGAGGCTGGCTGGCATAGTATTGTACCAATCAACTGTCATTGAAGACAGCCAGAAGAAGCTGGATTTTGTCAAATGGCCCTAGCTGTGGCTAACAGGGAAACATTTACAAGTACAGTTTGGGATTAAGGAATGGAATAAAATATCTTCCACTCCATGGACTATTCCAAGGACGTGAGGGTGATATTTGATGGAAGTGACAACATTTCAAGCAGTTCCAAGAAAGCTCAGGAGTCTAAGGATGGGCAAGTAAAGATCATTCTTCAAAACGACTTAGAGAGGTAATTAAGAGAAGGCTGAAGAGCCTCTGCATTCAGTGCCACATTCAAGGGTCAGCAGAGAGTTTGAAACCAATGCAGACAATACTATAAATGATTAAACGAGAGCTATCTAATAGTCAAAATCTACAGATATACAATGTGGCACTTGAGGACTACTAGTAAGGCAGGACAAACCCACACCACCAATTACCTGCAGACAAGAGGCTGAAGCAAGATCTAACATCTAGGAATACGTGGAGTCCTGGGAGTTTAAGAAAGCAAAACTGCTCCCAGACAGACAGAGGAACTGAGAGAGCAGCACACCACAGTCACTCTCAGCTTTAGCTGTGTGGTCAGTGAGTGCACATTTCAGACCTAAAGGACTGACCTCAGTTATACAGTGAACAAAAGATGACCTGGCTTCAGGGCTTCTACATAGAAACCCATATGCTGCAGCTATGCATTTAGATAAAACACTTGGAGAAGCATTATGAATGTTTTGGGGTTTTTTTAAATGCTTTAGAAAGGAGTCTCACCACATGTTTATAAATACCTAAACAGCAGGTGTCAAAAGGATGGGGCCAGCCACTCTTTTCAGTGGTGCTGAGCCATAGGTAAGGGGCACAAAGTAGAACACAGAAAGTTCCACCTAAGCATAAGAAAAAGTTTCTGTACTATGAAGGGTGAGGGAGCCCTGGAGCAGGCTGCCCAGAGAAGTTGTGGAGTCTCCTTTTCTGGAGACTTTCAAAACTCACCTGGACATGTCCTGTGCAACCTGCTCTAGATGACCCTTCTTGGGTAGGGGGGTTGGACTAAGATGATCTCCAGAGGTCCCTTCCAACACCTACCATTCTGTGATTCAAAAGGAAGTCCAGCCCCACGCATATTACAGTTTATCAGTGGTTGCTTCTTAACAGTTGTAAGCCTGGAACAAACTGGTGTTTGCCATTTATTCCCAGAGTTGATTGCTACCCACATGAAATCTGCAAGTGACTCCAGCTGTGGTTCCTTATCCCACAGGATAAGTCCTTCAAGTCCTTTCAAACCCTCAGGACCTATAAAGTATTGTCCTTGTACATCTAGAAAAGCTTCACAGAGATTATTTGAGAATTCATCTCTATGAATTCATAGAGAATTCATATCTACCAGCTCTCTCTCAGGCCGCAACCCTGGGAAGTGAGGTACTCCCTTCTCTAGGGTAAAAGAACAGAAAAAGGCATCTGTTGGTTTAATAAAAGACTCTAACTCATGTAATTGAAGTTGCATATTTTAAAGGCCAAGGGAATCAATAATGCTGAACTGATGATAACAAAGGTTTGTCAGTTCTTAAGAGCCTTAAATCCATACAGCAGACAGAACCCTTTGATTTCCCAGCATTTAATATCTTAAGGCTTAACTCACAATAATTACATCATGTTTGGTGGCCAATATGTTTGCCAGGTTCATTTCTATAAATGATTTAGTGTGAGTCCAAATACGGCTCTACTTGCACTGAAACCCCAAAGAAATAACAAGACCCCCTGCAAAGATACAGCCCAGCCACCACAGACACTGAAGCCAAAGCTGGGACACTAACCACCAGGCATCTGTATCCTGCCCAGCAGACTGGGCTCCTGAGGATCCACCACTTCTTTCAGCTGAGTTATCTAAACAACCTGGGAAGATTATCCAATAAAGACAAATCACACTGCTGTACCCTCAGTCAAAGGATGTTTTGCTTTGCAATTTAATTGCCAGATTAAATTACAGCAGAAAGAACTATTAGAAGAAACTGAAACAAAGTTTCTGTGCTTTGACAGTGTAACCAGTCCTTCACTGCTTTACTTTGCATTTCCGCAGCCCTTAATTCCCTTCAGCTCAGACCTTTTACAGCACCATGCTACACAAAATTTCATTTTTACTACTTACACATCATACCTGAATGTTCCCTGGACCCATTCCTGCAGGGAAATACAGAGCAACACCTCCTTATCTTGCTTCTACAGGTAGGATGGATTAAACAAGTTTTTTTCCCTATGCACCTGACATCTTCCCAGAAGCTAACTAAGGGTGGTTAAGGGCAAGCTACTCTTTTAATACTGAAAATCAGGCTTAGGGGTGAGTGGGGACTGAGAAGTCTAAAGGAATGGCTGCAGAAAGGATGCTTGCAAGTAAGCTGAGGATGAATATTTATGAGTGTGGTGTGTTTGTGCCTGGCATAGGTAAAAATGTGAAAAAACTACATGTAGCCTCCTATGTAAATCTCTCAAACAATGTTTATCAGTGACACTGTTAATTACATATGGATTGTTATTTTACAGTATTAGGTTCTTAAGTGTATGTTCTTAAGAGTGAAATATTAAATTCAACAAATAACTCCAAAAATGAGTACAATAATGGCTCGTGATATCAATTTCACAGCTTGATTCAGCATTTGATTCTAATCAGGATTACAGCTCATACTGGCCCAGAGAAGCCAGCCACATAAACCCAGAATAACAAAAATTAATGATTTATACTTCTGAAATGCATATGAGATCAATCTGTTGCAGGTAATATGGAAAACTGCTGTTGACTACGCTTGAAAATCGTAATATTATAAATTTCTGTATCAAACAGCTGCCAGGCACTTTTAAAATTAATTTTACAAAGGTATGCCAGATTTCATTCAGGTTATGTGCCATGAATTTGCCAGAAGTGAGATACACAACCCAGTTAATGGCATTATCAGGACAGAAGTGTGTCCACATGTTAAGACAGATGCAAGGTTCAAAGTGCAATTTGAAGATAACCACTCGGGTAAGATTATTTCATACTTGACTAATTTAGCTAACAATTTCCAAAAGGTGCTAATTAAAAAACGCCTGGGGCTGTCACTTGCTGCCAAAATTGCAGAGATGCTGCCGTTGAAATATTTCCACCTAATTATTAAAGAAAGCATTTGGACTGGTTCAGGAGTTGGAGAACGGACACAAACTCACCGTAGTATAAGTAAAACTCATTTCTGAAGCTTCCTAAATCTGATGATGCCAACTTTTTGGGCAGTTTCACAACACTAACTCCATGATAAGGAGGGAGTGACATCTGGGTAATAATGGCATTGGAAAGTGCTAGATCCTCAAGTATTTAGTTTTTAAACTAACACCATCTTGCAGGCTTCTGTTCTTTTCTCCAGCGATGCAAGTAATTGATTTTTATTTTCCTGGGAAAGGAAGTGAGAGAAATGAGATTTACAAATATTTCATTGTCTGCTTCAGTTGTAATTGTTACTGATGGAGCAAAGGAATTGACAGCAATTCCGTGTTGAAAATCTGCTTGGTTGCATTTGTACCAATTGAACAGAAGATTCCCCAAATCTTTTTCACCGATTAAAGACTTGGAGCATTACTTGTGAGATAAATAAGCAAAGTAATGCACTAAACCTTAGTATTCCCTGTGCAGGATCAAATAAAACTCACCAAGACTGCTGCAGATTCAGCAACAGCAAGAAAGGTCGACAGGTTCTTCATGCTGTGGAAATTTCTCCCCCAGTGGTCCCACATGCATGTGAGGAGAATCATGCACTCAACCACTGTCAGAGCTTCTCTAATGATCAACACTTTCAGGTCATTCTCCAGACATCTTTAAAGGATCTACAGGCTTGCTGAACAGTAGGTCACATCAAGGTTCCTTAGACTGAACACCTAGAAACTGAAATAGTCCCAGATCCACTCACATTTCTTTTTAGGTAGCACACAGAGTGAAGATTTGTGAAGGTAGAATGAAGGAAAGGAGGGGCATTTAAAATTATCTTCAAAAGAGCAGGAAAAAGGTACATCAAAAAAAGAAACTTTGCAATCCCAGTTTTCTGAAGTCCAAGAACAACCAGCATCCCCATAAGCCCTTCCAAAGCTGATTTCCTGTTCTGACATACCCGAACTCCTCTGGATTCTTTTATGCCCAAGTTATTACATATTTAGAGTATGTTTCCAAGGTGCCCTTTGTGAAAGCACATGCTGCTGGCGTGCCCGAAGCACACAGCTCTCACACAAATCAGTGACATGCCTGCTTTGGCACAGGCTCTTGGCAAAATTCAGGAGACCTCAACAGTGCGATGAAATGGGAACCCACAAAAGCTTAATCTGAGCCAAATGTCCTAGTAAATTGGAAAGCAGGAACAACGACAGGCAGCTGAGCAACTTTATAAACATCACTGGGAAAAAAAAGATGTTAAAAAACCCTAGAGGCAAGGAAGTCACTGCTCTTTTCAGTGGTAGGAAGGATTTTCTGTCTGTCCACCTCTGTCCTTTCAGCTGCTCTCATCCATCAGATGGTTCCTGCTCTCATAAAGCAGTTACTTGCAATTGCTTTCATAGTTTTACAGTCTTACAACAGGTAAAATCTGAAGAAGCACCTCTTTCCTCCAGAGAAAGAGACTCTGGTCCACACTCCTCACCAGCTGGGATTTTGGATCTCACCAGAGCTGAGGTGCAATGAAGGAGCTTTGCTACCAAAACACGTACCAGGGTCACAGGACTGGGGTCCAGCTCAGCTGGCCCATCACCAGCACGGGACAGACATCTGAGCAGTGACTCCTGAGCCACAAACTCAGGAGCAGGAAAAAAAGAACAGGTTTAGCTTATTCTGTTTACAAAGTACCAACAGGGGGATAGGGGATGTTTTACAAACTGGAGGAAGTGCAGGTTTGCCAAAACAAAGTAACACAAGATCTGATCCTAAAAGTGGGGGTTTAATTAAGGTTTTGACACTACAACCATGCGCTATTGGACTGCTTGCTCATGGTTACTGAACAAATTGGTTGCTCTGTTATCTTGGCTTGAAGCAGACAGAGGCCATATTCAATATACTGGAAAAGATGCTTTGCTTGCACTTTTTGCTGCTACTTCTGTACCAGCTACATGATTGAGTCTTATGTAGAATACATGCAACCATTGCATATTTTTGAAAGCCATTTTTTAATGTCTGAATACACACAAAGCACCTGAAAAATGCTTCTGCTGACATAAAATATTCTTCTGCTATAAAAAGAAAGCTATTGCTTCATTTTTAATCAAATTCTGTCCTCGGGGAGGGGGAACAATCTTAAAGTTAAGAATATTTCCAATTTTAATTCTGCCTTTTTTTTTTTTAATCAGAGGTGGCAATTACTATTTACTGGCATAGTAATGGTGTTACTATGAAGAACCAAGTAATTTTTTTCATATCATACACAAAAATCTTCTGCTGGAACCTGTAAAGGTGAGGACAAGGCTGGAATCATCAGCTGCCATTTAGAAGAGCAAGACTTAGAGGAAGCCTTCTCTGGCCCACTATTTATCAAAGTTCCTTCTCTTATTGCTTCATTTTTGTTGGATGAGCCCAGAAATTACAGGAGAATGATATTAACCTGCACAATAAAACCAACCGTGAACTTAAGAAGTAGCACACCTCAGAAAAGGGCTTGAGAAGTGGCTAAAATGAAGTGAAATCACAGCCATGAGTGACAGGTGTGCTAAACCACTATTCCAAGCATTGAACTAGGGAAACTAGGAAATATTTGAATTTTCTTTACCTTTCAGACATGAGCAGCTGATGGAGGCACACCTATTGCTCTGTTAACTTCCCTATATTGCTTTTTCTGCCTAGAAACCTGATCTTCAGAGCTAATTTTAGTTGGAGGCATCATTTATTGAGGCCATCTTAGTATATAGCCCTGATTTATCTCACACTGCATCCATCATTATACAGATTCAAATCTTCCAAGTGTTCTCATTCCTCAGGTTTTTCATATTAAATTGGACATGGGCTTTGTTTAAAAGGTCATCTTTAAAATTATACACAATAAATCTAACAGTGGTAAAAATCTGTTTTAATAGCATTCTTCCCTCATCCTCACATTTCATCTCCACTGAATATTAAGCAGCACAAATCAAAGGATGGGGTTTGTTGACTCTTTCAGACTAGAGACATTCCCTTCCACAACCCTGGCATTAAAGCCTGATCTAGTGGCATTTCTGTAATTAATGAGGCTAACCCAAAGATGCAGACCACAAGCACTTCATCATTCCCTTCTGAACCCCAAATCTGAGCTATCATTGCCTTCCTAACATTAATTCCTCATTTATGCCTTTCCCCTGCATCTGTACAGCTACTGAGGAGGAAAATCATCTTTCTTTCCATCATAAATCATGCAGATGTGCTTATCAAGTCCAAACAGACTCAGGATCGCTTTGGAGAATAAAAAGCTAAAAATAATTTTTAAAAGCCAGAAGCACGTAGATATTCCAAAGGTTTCTCAAGATATAAATCCACCAAACATATTTATGATAATGTAAAATGAAGAAATGAAAGGTCCCACATATCTTAGCCATTTCTAAAGACTGAATTTTATAGTCCTTTAGTCATCCAGCACCATCAGCTGTCAAGTGAGGGATTGTTTGCATGACTCCAGTCAGTGGGGCTACTGTGCTGCCTTGGAAAGCCCCAGGCAGGGGCCACCTCCCCACAGTGCTGCTCAACAGGCTGAGGGAACTGGGGTGCTTTAGGCTGGAGAGGAGAGGACTGAGAGGAGACCTTATTGCTCTCTACAACTACCTAAAAGGGGGTTGTAGTGAGGCAGGTGTTGGCCACTTCTCCCATCTAGAACCCCAATAGAATCTATGATTCTATCCTATGATGATCTTCTCCCAAATTACTGATGATAGGATGAGAGGAAATGTCCTCAAGTTGTGCCAAGGGAGGTTTCTGTTGGATATTAGGAAGAATTTCTTCACTGGGAGAGTGGTGAGGCCCTGGAAGGGGCTGCCCAGGGAGGTGGTGGAGTCACTACCCCTGGAGGTGTTAAAAAACTGAGTAGTTATAGCACTTGAGGCTATGGTCAAGTGGTTAGAGAAATGTTGGGAGGAAGGTTGGACTTGAAGATCCTAGAGCTCCTTTCCAGCCATAGTGCTTCCATGATTCTATGATTCCATACCCAGGTGCACACTGTCCCCAGTGGCCTGTCTTCCTCATATATGTAAGTCCACAAATTGCCACCTTCACCATTTTCTTAGTCTTTTTCTTTGCTGCCTCTCAGGATAGCCATTTCCCCTTCAAATTCAGGAAGGCAAGTCAGATTCTGCCCTCAAAGGCTACTCTGGGGCAACACCCACAGCTCTACACCTCTCCCAAAAACTCTTGTTGGAGAAATGACTGGTCTTCTGCCTTGCTGCCTTCTTGTTCAAATGCCGTTTCACGCCCTGCCTCAAGGAAGGCATTTGGAGACCCCACGCATAGCACTGGCTCTGCCTCCTGCCCACCCACTCACCCCTCTGGCCCTTCCTACTGGAGAGCAACTCAATTCCAACCCAGCAAGAGCCCATATCTCAAATGTATCACTTCTTGTGTAGCCACTGGAGACCCTCCAGGATCACTACACCCATGTATTTTCTTCCAAGACATGAGCAGTACTCCTTAAAACCAGAAAGCCAGGCTGCCAGGTCTCTCCCCTCTGGCACGCAGAGAGAAGAGCACTTCCCTTCCATCGAGCTGCTGCTGAGGCCAAGCTCCCACAGGAGCCTGAGCAGGAGCAGGCACTTGCTCTTCCCATTTGCCTGGGCATGGAGCAGAAGCAGGAAAGTGGGGATCCCTCCCACAGGGATGCTTGGAGTCCCGTTCAGGCAGAGCTACAGCTCTGTTCTCCCTGCACCACCTGGGGATTACATATGGGCCATCTCAGGATACAGAGGCTGAGCTGCTTCTCATACTGAAACTTTTCATACTGCCCAGAGTGGTGGTGGAAGCTCCATGCCTGAAGATGTTCCAGGTCAGGTTTGATGTGGCTCTGAACAAACTGACCTAGTTGGGGATGCCCCTACTTACTGCAGGGGGTTGGACTAGATAACCTTTTGAGGTTCCTTCCAACTCAAATCATTCTATGATTCTATGAAGAGACTGAAGCAGAGATTTACTGTGCTTCCCCTTCTAAGCATCCAGATCCAGGGGGATAGATGCTCTACAAATCAAAATGTGCAAATAAGCAAAGTAAAATGATCATCAAAGGAATTCTCTCATCCTTGGAATGTACAATAGGATGGGGGGGAAAAAAGTTGTGGCTCCTGTCTGTGCAAAATGAATATTCAGAAGCAAATCAGCATCAGCACACTGTAATACAGGATTACAACTGTCTTTTTTCTGGTTAGAGCATGACTCTTTACTGCTTAGATATTGTATTAAATATAACTTGTAAAACTGTCATGAAAATTTGCATGTGCAAGCACACCACTTTCTTCCCCAGCCCTTCAAGGACTATAAAGACGTAGAAACAAAACACCCTAGCAATAGTCTGGCTTTCAGTGAAAGAAATACAACTGCCTGGGAGAGGTAAGCTTTTCCATATCTTCTGTAAATACAGGTGCCTCTTTATAAACATATATAGAAAAGTCACATAGCTGCCCTGAAGACCAAGTCTAAGTAACAGTATGTTAGTCCAAGGATGATAGCAAACATGCATTTTTAAGCCAGGAATTACACGCTAGGATTTTCTTGAATACTTCTTCCTCCCAAAAAATAACTTAAAATAGAGTCTGGGCATGAGGGGAATACAAACCTTTAGGTAGCAGATGCTTTTTAATCATAACCTAATCCAACCAGAAGTCTATGTCACGAATTGTTTCATACATGTGTGTTTTCTTGATTCATGTTAATCTTTTTCCCCAATCCTTGCCATTTGGTTACAGGATTCTAGTGCTGTGGAAACCCTTCCTCTGCTGTGATGGGTCACAGCAAGGCTCACCATGCAGCAGAGCTGGAAATGTGAGCTCCCTTTGTTGGTAAGCTCTGTAGGATTTAACTGTGACATGAAAGGTGAAAATCAAACCAACCAAAAAAACCACCAAAGTCAGCCTCTACGTACTGACTTCTCATACAGAGGACCTGCTCTGCCCCACCACACTGTGCTCTATGGCTACCAGGCCCTCAGATACTTTCCTTGGGGATTTTCCTCTCCCAGGGTGGTGAGACTGATCATCCTGCTGGACTGCAAACCGAGAGACAAACGACACGCGCATCTGTTGTGGGAGGCCTACCTGACCCCAAGATCTTCCTGTGCTGGTGTGTCAATGGAAAAGGTCCAGCAGAATTTGGCCACCAAAATTACGGCCTCATCACAGGCATAGTGCTAGATGAGGTCTGATTCAAAGCAAAATCCAGTTCAAAGACAGACTTTTGGAGAAAACTTGTAGAGGAGCCCAAGGCAATAACTCTCCAAAGCCAAAGAGAAAGCTCCTATTTGAAGATCAGTACTACTGAGGGACCTGCCCTGTGGGCAAAGATAAGGAAGGCAGCTGCCAAAAGATCTGTTGAATATCCAACAGCCCTCTGCCCTGCTGTGATGGTGCCTCATCTGTCACGAAGGTTGCCAACAAAAAGTAAAGTCCAGAAAATATTTTGTGTATACTTAAATCCAAAAGCAAGTTGAGATCAGCAACATATTTTCCTGACCTGGCTGCAAAAGCGTCATAGCCTGACTGAACAATTAATAACCTCTGGGTACTGAATATGCCCTCAAAGGTGGCGGTCAATGAGGAACAGAGTGCTATACCAAAATTAAAAATATCAAAAGTGAATTAAGGATAAAATCGATAAAAGTTATCTTTGTTCTTCCCTTACCTGTTACAACTCGATTTTCCTTTCAAAGTCAGCAAGGATGGTCTCACTTTAGGCAGTGACACCTTCTTCTCCCCCTCATGCAGAGAAGTGTTCTACATCACACCTGTGGTGCTGAACTGTAGAAAGCTTTTCTAAGCGCTTTGCTGCACACTGCTCTATAGAGGAAAAGCCACAGGAGTCAATGTTTCCAAAGGTGATGGACTCCTGTAGTTCACAATGGCTTCAGCACTCCCAGAAATCAATAGATCATAGAATCATAGAATGTCAGGGGTTGGAAGGGACCTCTAGAGATCATCTGATCCAACCCTCCTGCAAAAGTAGAAACACCTCGGGCAGGCTGCACAGGAACACATCCAGACTAGGTTTTGAAAGTCTCCAGAGGAGACTCCACAGCCTCTCTGGGCAGCCTCTTCCAGTTCTTTGTCATGCTCACAATAAAGAAGTTTCTTTTCATGTTGAGGTAGAACTTCCTATGTAGCTTACACCCATTATTCCTTGTACTACGGCTGGGTGCCACCAAAAAGAGCTCATCCCCTTCCTCTTGCTGTCCACTCCTCAGATACTTACAGACATTAATAAGATCCCCTCTCAGCCTTCTCTTATCACAGTACCTGTTCTCTCAGTCTTTCTTCACATCCAAGCCCCTTAGGCATGCTTGTAGCTCTCTGCTGGACCCTCTCCAGTAGATCCCTGTCTTTCTTGAATTGGGGAGCCTAAAACTGGACACACTATTCCAAGTGTGGTCTTGCCAGGGCAGAGCAGAGGAGGAGCAAAACCTTCCTAGACCTGCTGGACACACTTTTATTAATGTTCCCTCTTTGCTTGGCCACAAAGGCACACTGCTGTCCCACAGATAACTGTCCACTAGGACTCCAAGGTCTTTCTCCATGGAGCTGCTTTCCAGCAGGACAACCCCTAATCCGTGCTGGAACCTGGTGTTGTTATTCTTCCCCAGACGCAGGACTCTACACTTATCCCTACTGAACTCCATGAGGTTAATGTAGGATGAGCCTGACAGTCACAGTCTGACTGAGTTTTTCTGTTTTTTCCCCCCCCTCGCTCCATGGAAGCGCATTTGTTACGCTGTTTTGGCACCACCTTCCCTTCATTCGTGAACAGGCTCTCGGATCCTACGGCCATGCTGGACAAGAACCGAGGGCTGGAGAGGACGATGACAAACATGCTCAAGCGACTCGCAGCAGCCGGGACGTGGAAACCCCGCACACATCCCTCTAATCGCCGTCTCCCCTGTGTGCCGGCCAGGCAGCAGCACCGCCGCCTCCGCCCAGCGCGCCG
>NW_008590045.1:0-85034 GCF_000691845.1 Merops nubicus
GCGGACCTGACTGCGTTAGATTGGAAACTGTTGTCTCAATTATGGGCTACGGTGAGCCAATTTGGGGTATCTAGTGAACCAGCAAGACAGATGCTGGACTACCTGTTTAATGCACATGTCTTGCTGCCCGCTGATATTAAGGGAATAGCAAAGTTAGTATATTCACCGCATCAGAGACTATTATGGGAAGCACACTGGCAGGCAGAGGCGCAAGCTTCGGTAGCAATTCAGCGAGGTGAAGGGGACCCCCTGCAGGGCATTACCTTAGATGAACTATTGGGTACGGGGGCTTTCTTTAGACTAGAAGCTCAGGCACTACTTGGGCTGGACAAATGCCGGGAAGCAATGAGAGTCGCTCGAGCAGCCATGAACAAAGTGAAAGACGTGGGAGGAGTTCCAGTTTATATGGGAATAAAACAAGGAAGGGAGGAATCACTCGGCACGTTTGTAGACAAAGTGACTGCAGCTATAGAGAGAGCCGGGGTACAGGATTGGATGAAGGGTATGCTTTCAAAACAATGCATTTTGCAGAATGGCAACCCTTGCACTAGGAACCTGATTAGTACCCTAGGGCCTGATTGGGGAATAGCGGATTTATTAGAAAAAGCTGCTAATACGCCTACAGGTGATCAGGTATTTTTAGTAGATGCGCTTAAACAGCTAGGTTTAGGATTACAAAAGCAAGCTGAAGCCTCCCAAAAACAAGCTGAAGCCTCCCAAAAACAAACTGAAGCCTCCCATGCTCAAGTGTTAGCAGCTCTTGCGCCCCTCCAAGCGGCCACATCGATAAATCCTCGGCCAGGCAACAACAACAACCCACAGCTTAAGTGTTTTCGGTGCGGGAGAGGAGGACGTGTACGCAGGGACTGCCACGCGCCCGGCATGTGATGCGCTAAGTGCCGCTCCGACACCCACAACACCACGGCGTGTCGCCGGAGGTCGGGAAACTCGGGACCCAGCGCGAACCGCAGCAGCCGCGCGATGACACAAATTGCAGCAGCAGTTCCTCAGCAGCCACTCTTCGACCCGCAAACAGACGGAGGCCTGGCAGATGCAGTAGATGTGCTATTTATGTCTACAGAACCGAAAAGAATACCAACAGGATTAAAGGGACCTATCATAATTAATGGGCAGACAGTAGGTGCTTTATTGCTGGGCCGGTCGTCTACCACGATGTCGGGACTATTTGTTTTACCAGGGATTATCGATGCAGATTTTACCGGAGAAATAATGATAATGGCTTATACCCAGTTCCCCCCGGCAAAAATTACAAAAGGACAACGTCTTGCACAATTGATTCCCCTACCACAACTCACTAAGACTATTGACCCAGCAAGACCTGAAAACAGGGGACAAAAGGGGTTTGGCTCAACTGGAGGACTGGCATTGCTGACTTTAAATCTTAACGACCGCCCTAAATTCAGCTGTACTACCAAGAACAAAAACGCACCCTCACGGGACTACTGGATACAGGAGCAGATACCAGCGTAATTGCTCCAGGGTGCTGGCCACACAACTGGCCGCTTAACACGGGTGCTACTACGGTCACTGGGGTCGGCGGTATGACTTTAGCCAGTCGCTCACCACCAATTACAGTGGAAATTGAGGGAAAAAGAGCTACCACAACCTTTTCAGTTGTTCAGCTGCCCTCAGCCATACAATGCCTGATTGGACAGGATGTGCTTGCCCAGCTTGGAGTTATCCTCACCAACGAGCACCCTTTGGCATAATGGCCATTGCATGGACTTTCCCCATCGCCCTCAGCTGGAAAACAGAGTCACCAGTGTGGGTTAAGCAATGGCCATTAAAAGGGGAAAGTCTAGAGCAAGCCCACTTGCTCATGAATGAACAGTTTAAACAAGGACATTTAAAGCTGTCCACCAGCCCCTGGAACACACCTATCTTTGTCATCAAAAAGAAATCGGGAAAATTTCGACTTCTACACGATCTTCGAGCCGATCGGCGAGCCGTCAATGATCAAATGGAATCTATGGGTGCCTTACAACGGGGCCAAACAAATCCAGCTATGTTACCACATCAGTGGCCCTTGCTTATAATAGACTTAAAGGACTGTTTCTTTACCATCCACCTACACCCAGATGACACACAGAGGTTTGCATTCACCTTGCCAGCGCTAAACCGGGAAGGCCCTGACAAACAATTTGAATGGACTGTTCTGCCACAAGGCATGAAAAATAGCCCTACTTTATGTCAACTCTTCGTAGATGCTGTCCTGCAACCTCTAAGAAAGGCATGGCCTACTACATTGATATACCACTATATGGATGATATTTTGTTTGCACAAGAGCAGCTGTTTTCTGATATGCAAATTCAGCAAATAAAAACAACTTTGGAACGAAATTCCTTAATTATAGCTCCTGAAAAGGTTCAGCGTACACCCTCTTGGAAATATCTGGGATGGACAATAACAGAACAAACAATTGCCCCTCAGAAATTACAAATAAACAGTGATATACGCACGCTGCGTGATGCTCAACGCCTTTTAGGAGACTTACAGTGGCTATGTCCCATTGTAGGGATCCCTAATGAACTATTGGACTCTCTTAGGCCTTTACTTCAAGGCACGGACCCTACTCAACCAGTATCCCTAACCACCAATCAACGATCTGCACTACAGAAAATTATAGAATGTGTTCTACAAGGTCAAGTCCGGAGACGAGATCCAGAACTACCTATTGACCTAACCATTTGGCTCGGCACACAATATCTACTAGGAGCCCTCACACAATTTTTAAAGAAAACGGGGGAGGGTGTGGGTCCTAGAGTGGATCGCCCCCCCCCTGCAGCAACGAAAAACACTAGTCCAGAAAATTGAGGCGCTAAGTGTATTAATTAAAAAAGGCCGTGAGCGTGTCATCCAAATCACAGGAGCTGAGCCAGGTTCCATCGCACTCCCCCTTCAAAAGGATATACTCCAATGGTATATCAATAACAACACAGACCTACAAGAGGCGTTACTAGAGACTAACAGCAGAATTATTACAGCCAGCACACTACCTACTGCACTGAAATGGCTTGGCACTCAAAACTGGATACTGAAGCCACTATGGGAGGAGTCACCCATAATAGGAGCGATAACAGTCTACACCGATGCAGGAAAGAAATCAAGAACAGCAGCTGTCACCTGGCACGAGAATGGCACCTGGAGACATCACATCTTGAAAGCACAACCAACGGACAGTTTACAAACTTTGGAACTTTTGGCAGTAGTATGGGCTCTGGAACAGTTTGTTACACCCTTGAATATAGTCACTGACTCTTTGTATGTAGCGGGGGTTGTTCAGAGAATAGAAGATGCAGCTATCAAACAAGTACAAAATCAGAGACTATTTGAACTGTTTCTGCAGTTACAAAAAGCAATCAAATTGCGAGAACACCCCTATGCAATAATCCATATTCGAAGTCATAAGTGGGAAATTGGTTTAGGAGAGGGTAATGCAAGGGCCGACAGACTTGTATCAGCACTACAAGTTACGCCAATACCACAATATATATTAGCAAGGGAATCACATTCCTTGTTTCACCAAAATGCTAAAGGGCTACAGAAAGAGTTTCAAATATCCCCCACAGAAGCCATCTCAATAGTGAGGGCATGTTCCATTTGTAGCCATCACAATGGAGGTTTAGGTTTGGGTCCAGGAGTCAATACCAGAGGATTAACCAGTAATGAATTGTGGCAAATGGATGTCACACATGTGAACAGTTTTGGTCGTTTGAAATATGTGCATGTAACAATTGACACTTACAGTAAATATGTGTGGGCTTCTGCACAGGCAGGCGAAAAAGCCTCGCATGTAATTAGACACCTGACCACATGCTTTGCAATAATGGGGGTTTGTAAGTGTCTCAAAACAGATAATGGTCCGGCTTACACCAGTTGACGGGTGCAAGCATTTTTAAAACAGTGGTCAGTACAACATAGTACCGGCATCCCTCACAACCCCATGGGTCAAGCAATTGTAGAACGAGCGAATGGGCTATTAAAGCAGTACTTGAACAAATATGAAAACATTGTAGACCCACGAGAAAAACTGGCTAAAGCTCTATTTGTGCTAAATTACTTGTGCGTGTTCGGGTCCAAAAATATGCCTGCAGCAATAATTCACTTTGGGTACAAAAGGGAAAAAGAAACACCACCCAAAGCATGGGTACGATATAAGGACCCACGCACTGGGATATGGACAGGACCCGTTGAGGGGATATATTGGGGAAGAGGATATCTGTGCATTTCCACCCCTACAGGTCCCCAGTGGATCCCCGCTAGGTGCGCGAAACCAGCAGAGCCCCCTCCGTTGGACGGCACCGCCAAGACACCTGTGCTGGAAGATAAGGGAGCCAGCGACCCTGCAGCGGATGCCGAACTACCAGGAACAGCTGACGGAGCACACCCTTCTGAGATTCAAGCTAATTCTCCGTCCTCATCTACCCCTATTGCAGAGTGTTCTGGGTTGCACGGTGACTGAAGTACAGAGTATTGATCAATTTGCATATCTATTGTCATGTATAACTGATCACAGGGTTATTTTAGGTCCAAGCTGTGTTTGCTGGGCCTGTGGAGATAACACGTGTAAAGCTTGGTGCCTTATTGTTTGTGGGAAGTGTAAGTGGGCAAAGTGGATTCATCAACAGGTATTATATGAGGCTTGGTGCCCAGATTGCTACCAGAATTGGGATCGCGAGCATCCCTTGCAAGCATTAGCACAAGAGACAGGATTACACTGGCGACAAGCATTAGGGTTGTTTGAGAGTGTAGAGCAACAACAACTAGCCTCCCTCCGCTGGGAACTAAGACATCAAGCGGAAAGGATTGTGGCCATCCAGAGCACCACTATTATAAGAAAACACTGTGGAAAGGAATTGAGCATTCCCCGCTTGTGGTCAGTACAACCAAGGGAGTGGCACTTACTTTGTAAATTATTCGGTAAGCTAAAAACAAGCCACCATAACAGAAAGAAAAAATGAACTTAAAGGGGATAGTTGTGATTGGGTTTATACTGCTTCTATGGGCCAAAAATAAAGGAGGGATTTTGGTCGGTTGCTCAACCAAAAACTAATGTCTGGGTGACTTTAGCCAACGTCACAGGTCAAGATACTATTTGTTTATCAGTTGCAAGTCCAGAAAACCCCTTTTCTACATGTTTGGTAGGTGTCCCGTTAGACAATTGGCCATGCCCAGAGCAACCATTACCCTGGTGTAGACATGACACCAGTGCCGTTAATTATGTAAATAATTGGGATGGTATAGTGCCTTGGTTTCCATATTCCACATAGGAACCTCAGGAAATTGAATTATTGGGTGCTATAAAAATGGATGCATGCCTGTATTTTAACTACAGTGAGAATGTTACGATAACCCAGGGGGCCCAACCACAGAATGTCAATGCATCTCTCTCTGCCTACCATAATGAGACAGTATGGTGCAATTACACCTCGACTAGTTTTTCTAGATCCTCTAACGTTCCCATTGTGCTCCCTAAAGGGATATTCCTAATTTGTGGTGATCGGGCCTGGGTGGGTATCCCTTCCAGAATAAGGGGAGGTCCCTGTTCGTTAGGACGCCTAACATTACTCACTCCGAACATGACCATGATTCTCAATCACACCCGAAATCCATGCCTTTAGTTCGGATTGCAAGGACAATTTGAACTTTTGGGAGCCTAGCCAAATCATTCCTGCAGCACTTTTCGCCCCTGGAGTCGCAGCTGCAAAAGCATTAGGTACATTGTATAAGTTAGGATGCTGGCTAAGCAAGCAAACAAATGCAACCTCTATCGCCCTTAGTGAATTGCTAGCTGATGTTGATAGCGTAAGACATGCTACACTGCAAAACCGCGCTGCAATTGATTTTTTGCTCCTTGCTCATGGTCATGGTTGTGATGATTTTGATGGTATGTGCTGCATGAACCTCTCTGATCACTCAGAATCCATTCATGGAAGCATTCAACTGTTAAAACAAGGGGTACAGAAACTACAGATAGACGATGGGTGGGGATGGTTGTATAACCTCCTCCACGGATGGGGACTTGGAAGCTGGCTAAAGGGAGTGCTGCAAACAGTAATTATGATTGGCTTGGTATTTTTAAGTCTAATGTTATGTGTTCCCTGCTTTTGTAGGTGCCTACAAAATATGGTAACAAAGACAGTGCATTCAATTTCAAACCAAACATTGTTAGCCCATAAAGAAAACGGGGGAAGTGTGGAGAGCTTAGCCACAGACTGGCTGGCAGCAAAGGGACATGATAAAGTGCAGCTGGTTGAAGTTTAGTAAAACAAACTCCAGGTTCAGATAACCTGGGGTGCAGCTGTTGTAGGATAATGGGATGAGTAAGAGAAACTGGAATGTTAAGATAAGAAACTGCTGACCGCAAGGCTGAACACAAAGATAAATTTGGGAAGGGATGACATGTAATCTCTAACCAATGATGAGCTTCGCCTTTGCAATATGTATAAGCTAATTAAAATATGTATAAGCTAATTAAGAACAGTATAAAGGATGCTTTCTGATTTCCAATAAATGAGGCTTTCCGATCATCATAGGATGGTGTCTGTCTCCCGCTGATTTTCCAACAACACTGTGCCTTTATTTCTCCGAAAGAATTTGTAAGAAACATTCTACATCTTTAAAAGAAATGTATCTCTGTCTTTTATCCACAATTTTACTAATATAGCAAAAAGTTAAATAGAAAAGTTCAACTGAGTCAAGTCAGCATGTGCAGACTGTTACAGCTATTCACCATGCTGATCACTGCCTGGTACCTGCTCCTGTCTCCACTTTACCCCACAGTACATGTGCCACAGTAAGCAATTTTCAGGTATTTTCTTTACTACAGAGCATGGGTATGAGCAGTACCTGTCAGCAGCACTGCACTGTAAATCCACACCCAGGCTGCCTTGTGGAAACTTGTACAAGCCTATAGTCAAATAATCATAGCAATTAGTGAAGTAAAATTTCCCTTTGCAGAAGCCATCCTAATTAAACTCAGTTACAGTCATTAGCTCAGCAATCAATAACTGTTTTAAACTGTCGCTTGTAGTGCTTTGTGAGCAGACACATGAGGCATACACACCAGTATTCTGCAGAGTCCCTCCCCTGCTCCTTTCCAGGTGCAGGCTCTGCTGTGCAGCAGAGCTCTGGTGTTCCAGCCCCAGGAGCCCTGCAGGGTTCACAGGCTGGTCAGCACGGACGGGGAGGGAGGGCAGGTAGGAGAGCTTGTGCACTGGGAAAGGGCTGCATGGAGCCTTACCTTGGAGCAGCTGATGAGCCCATGGAGAGTGTGGGTAAGGGCCAGAGAACAGAGCAGGGCAGTTGATGTCATATTAGGTGTCTGCTACCAGATCACTTGTTTAAGAGTCAGATGAAGCCTTCTTCAGGCACCATGCCCTAAGAACTCCTCAGCAGCTGGGAGGTCTTAGAGTGATGACAGCTATGTTGAGGGTTGTTCCTCTTCCTGGGGGACTACTCAGAGAACCTGATCCCAGGTACAGATGTTTACAGATTTTTCAAAGTACACTTTGAGGCCCCATCCCTGGGGTTCTTTCAGGCCAGGCTGGAGGAGGCTCTGGGCAGCCTGATCTAGTGGGAGGTGTCCCTGCTCATGGCAGAGGGGTTGGAACTGGGGGATCCTTGTGGTCCCTTCCAACCCTGACAGATTCTGATCTGTTTTAGAAGAGGACTCAGTAGTGTTGGCTTGAGGGTTGGACTTGATGATCTTAAAGGTCTCTTCCAACCTGAAGGATTCTATGATTCTACTAATAAAATACAGGTAGGTGGGTTTGTTTGTGTTTCCCAGACCTTGGAAGTGAGTCATGCAGCAGAGGTAGCAGGAAGGTTACCTTATTCCTGCAGGTAGGAAGACATGCCACTTCTTGGATCATATTTTACCTTTACTTCTTGCAAGAACAATGGACTAACAAGTTAAGTGTTTCCATGCCTCACTCACATGGTCTTGTCCCACACAAACTGTCCCACTGACTCAGGTGAAGGGGGTTTCCAAGAACAATTTTACAGTTTCATAAATTCTGAAAATTTGGAAAGCAAGATTTCTTGCAAACCCAACTGCAAACCACGTGCCAAATAACTAAGGATACACTTGGAACATGCCTCTCAGGTCTTCTGGTGCCATCTGCATTAGCCTGGGTCCACTAATGTCAGTAGCAAAGTAGACTGAAATTTCCACTAACAATTTTCCATTAAAAATTTATTTTTATTTTAAGATAATATTTAATTTGCATCTCAAAATCCTTTAAGTTAGGTTAAAGGTCTGACATTCCCTGACAAACTAGAAATAGAGAGTATATTTTAGAGTTTAAGCCAAAGTTTTGTTGGTTTTCAGGCTGATAAAAGGTTTGGATTTTTTTACATTTTTAGCAAGGACTTTTGGAGGAGGCAGAATATTTCAAGGGTTTATTTTTTTTTTTTGTGAGAATGGTGTAATTTAAAGATGTTCTTGTCAACCAGATTTCACCAGCTGAAAGTAGCTCCATTTAGCAGTGAGTCATTAGGAAAAACTGAGCGATAAGGCAATTAAAGGAACACACACTGCTTTACATACATAAACTTTTACAAGCCTTTACTTTTGGGCGGTGTGTTTCCAAAGCAAATAATTTGTCAACAAATGGAAGAGCTCATATGAATTGGAAACACTTCTGCCACGGCATCGCCATGTTACAGCCTACATCATTTACTAGTATAATGTTGTTATTAATATAGCTGTTTGTGTGTAATGTCAGTGCTTGAGACAATGCCACACAACAGGTCGTGCAGTCAGGTGTGGTCAGTTTTTACTTCACCATGCTTGGAATGTTTTGCTTATATTGTACGGTGCTCCTTCTGGGCAAAAGGTTTTGTTTCTCTGAAGTAGCATTTTATGTTTTGGAAACAAGTCAAAATAATGGTAAAGGGTCTATATAGTTCAATAATAGTCCTGATACAACTGCTAATGTCACTGCTGCTTACATGCAAACACTTATAAAAGCAAATCCTGCAGTCACAAACGTTAGCCAGAGTTGTTGCCCAAAGTCCATAACTGGCCAAATTGTATTTGTATGCAGTGAGAATTGATTGTTAGGTTAGAAAGGACAGAATCTGTGGGGAAAACACACACTCAGAGACACATAAACACTTGTACCACCATCCTGCTCAGGTGTTAGGTAGGTCAACAGTCTCTTGAAGACTCAGGTTTCTTGGTTTACCTCTGTGAGGTCGTTTGGGGTTTTTCCAACGCCTGGATTTGTGGATTCATGCAGGGACAAACGGCAGCTGGGGAGTGAGAGGTCCCTCTCCAGCGTGTTGGGTAACCTGTTTGGGAATCATTACTGCTCTTACTTCAAGCATCTTCTCTTTTTCTCCTGTTTCCCAGTTACTATTGTGGAGCCTGCTTCTTATGTACAACCTGCATTTGTTTCCTTCTTTAGTTTTAGGTATTTTTCTTTTTAGGTATTTTTGTTTAGTTGTTTGGGTTTTTTTTCCCTTAACCAGTCATATTGTGAAAATGAAGAATTCCACTTGTATGATTTTGATGTACTTAGAACCCACAACATCTTCTTCCAGATCTTCTTTTCCTTCCTTGTTTTCAGCTCATCTCCCTTACTCTGAAATAAATCGGAAGTAATTTTATGGAAATCTCAAAACTTCATTATGCAGAACATAGAAGTAGGTGATCCTAAGGGTTCCCTTGATCTATAAGAGCTGCAGTCAGGGCTGGTTAGGAGAGTTTCTGTTAAGACTGATTGTAAACACAAGTTGGTTCTCCTTCACAAATTTACTGATAGGAAAGGAATTTCTACATAATTTTTTTTTTTTTTTTATTTTAGGTCAGTGGATGCAGGATTCTTTTCTTGTCTGCCTTTGCTGCTTCCCAGCAATTATTTTTGTGACATGTTTCTTTCAGATTATTCTTTAATAGTTTCTCACAGGGACTCCAGCCTTTCTTTATCATTGGATGTTTTTCCATGCCTAGTTTGTCTGCTGTGTTGGAGCACAAGAGTGTTACTTCTTGTCTATTGCATTATGTGCATGGGGAGTATTTTTCTCCCATCTGTATCTAGCAAACTTCTATGTATTTGAGGATGGTTATTGTGCTCCCTTTGTTCTTAGCAGTACTATTCTTGTCTTTACTTATTATTAAGTTTGATTCTTGATTTTTCTTCAGTGTGTTTCCTTGATGGGCCACCTGGCCATTGAGCTAAATAAACTACAACTATCTAGATGAGATTGAGATTCTACAGCAGGTTTCATTGCCTAACTGGATGAGCCCTTGTCCAAAGGCATGGCACAACAATAAGGAAGAAAATTACTTCTTTCATCAGGCTTGTGCTGGATTAAAATAGTTGTGGTGGTACATTTGAAGAGCTTTAGAAGCTTCTCAGCTTAATGCTAAAAGATAATGAACTCAGGCATCAAGTTAGCTCTGAAGAGGTGCCTGTTCATGTGTCAGGCTTACAGCAGAACAGCTGCAAGGCTTTTTACAACGACAATTGGAGTGCAGGAAAATGCATTTCTTGTAGCAAAAGAATGCAACTGAATTTTTACTTTCCAGTATTTTAAAAACATAAATGTTATCTCTCATAAGAGTGTTTTAGATAAATCCAGGGTGACCTCACTATTAAGGTTACTACATGTTGATTCGTGTTTTCAAGTGTGCACAAAATTTGTACCTACAGGCAGGTCCTAAAAAAACCCTACCGAAACGTACCAACTCAGGCACGAGTGCAGGCAAACCAGCTCCCTGAGCTTCTAACTATCACAGTTAGGGAGAATGGGGTTGTCACGATGGAAAATAGTGATGAAAATGTCATTTGAAATACTAAAAGTGACTTGTCTTTTGCAGACCAGTGCAAAAATAATGATCTGTGAACTCTTCATAAAGCCCACAGCCTTCGTTAGTAGTATTTGGAGCTGTGCTTGTTTGCATCAGCTCGTGTCTTGACCTGTTTTGCCAGTCCTGTGTTACCAGGAGATTCAGAGAGGAGGACTGAAGAATGAGAGCCAGGACTGCCCCTGCTGGGAAAAGCACATGAGTTCTTTCAGATTTGTGCTATGGAAAGCAAAGGCTTCATCACTCCTCAAGACATCCAGGTAAACCAAAACAGGCTCTGTGAAATGCACAAAGCTCCTAACACCCTTAATGAGTTGAAGTGGAATTAATTTAGAGTTAAAAATTGTAACATCCTCCTGACAACTTTATAGAGGTATGTAAGATTTAAAATAATCTCTTTGAAGTCTTGCATAGTGTTTGCATTTGTTTCCATAGAGAAAGTAACAAAAAAAGTGGAAAATAAAAGTGAAGTTTAAAAAGCTGCCCCAGGGATTCAATTCCATTCGTGTTGAGAAAGCTGAAACTCCAGTATATTCATTACTTTGTGATTTGCCACAGTATCATGAATGTATTCAGTCTACCAATTTTATTTGTCTGGGGTTTTTTTTTCAGCAAAGTAGTGTAAATAAAGTCTTTCACTTTGGTTTCACCTGACAGACAATGGTGACCTCTCAGCTGGATCACATGTGTATGTAGGAAGTACAGAAGGACAGATCTTAGCATTATTCAGTGTTTACAATAATCTTACCAAGTTGTTCTTAAATTGTTTGAGGGGCCAAAATGAGATTTGCTCAAAACATTGATGAAAAAAACCCAACTATAAAAGCAAAATCTTTTGGAAATAGGATTACTAGCTATCAAGAGCTTCCCGTGCAGTTGCTGAGTTTTGTGTTGACCTGGGCTAGCTGAAGAAAGGACAGAGGCTTGCTGTGCTCTGGGTTTTACCAGTGTGCATTGTCTCACTGAAGCAACAATGCAAACAAACAAATACGTTGTTAGTGGTAATTTTGGTAAATCCAGATGCATAGAGAGTTTCATGGATTATAATTTTGTTGTCATTCCAAAAACTGAATGGCATGTATTTTCACATAGTTGAAGACCTGTATATCTATATGTATATGTATATTAAAAGTTTTAATATCTGTTTTTACAAGGAACATATAATATTTATTTCTTTTTGATTCTAGGTTTTATGGTTAGAGTGCTGACAAAGTTGTATTTCAGGTTCTAAACCAGATATTGCCAACGATGCTGCAGGGAAAAGGGTTGCAAAGAACAGACAAAGTAAGTTTCCTCTATTTTACCATGGATGTTTGTTTACCATATTGACAACTTCAGTATGTGTCTGGTTCATTTAAATACAGAAATAAGGGTGCTCAGAAGACTTTACAAGATGTTTATTTATATTGACTTTTATTTCCTGCTGGGCCGAGTAAAGATCAAATACAAATCAAAGACCTTCTAAACATACTGTATTATTCTTATTCCACCCAACGCTTTGGTAAATCAAGAGTTAATTCAGCTGAAATCAGTGCAGTTCCATTGATGGAAAAAAATGGGTTCAGACACATCTCCTCCATTTGACTTTGCAGCAATTTAGTGACATTGAATAAAAATTACAAACAAAAGTCTTTTGTGTTAATTGCAGCAATTCAGACATCCTGATCCTTTGAAGCCAGTGATGGCTTTCACGTTGTGCCAGCTTCCTTGTAATCCAGTAGTGGATTAACAGAGATTTATTTGGACACCAGTGACAGTAATCTACAATGTTTTCCAAGGGGTTTGGTACCTGTTATTTTATTAATATACATAATGCTGTCTTGTACTGAACATACTGTTAGTTATTCACTATGCTTGATTAGAATGACTAGTTAACTAGAATCCCTGTATTGTGAACATGAGTGTGAAATCAGTGTAGCTGATTTTAATTGCACTTTCATGCTGTTCACTCCCTCTGCAAAGACATACATCAATAAAGTAAACCATTTTTTTTCCTTAAAAGTTACCAAGTGTTGGTGTCTTTTGCATCTTGCTGTTTGTTAGCTCAGTACTGCCTACCACTAATGAGGCATTGCTAACATTGAGCTTTTTAATCCTTAGTCATGTGATATAAGGCATGATTTTCAACAGAGTGCTGAGTATCTTAAAAGTGCTGAGTATCTAAAATCAAATTAACCTAAGTGGAACAAACAAAGTTTTCCAATGTGTCTATAATATAGTAATTAAAGATTTACTCATTCCTGATTCTATCATGCTGTTTGGTTTGGTGTTATGTCAATACAGTTTGTTCAGAATTTTTCATTCCATTTCAAAATATCAGATGTGCTCAACTTTGAAACAAATGAGATTTTCTGAAATTGTAAGAAAGCCAGTTCTACCTGAGCCTTGAAACCATAGCGTTGCATTTTGGGCCTTGAGGTTATCACAAGTAATGAGAATTAGTGTTGCAAAATGTTTTGATTTAATGCATATAGCAGAATTGGCTTCAGAATTTGCTCTTGGCTATTTGAATTCTGTCTTTTCATTTAACAGAATAAAAGCTTGGTATTTTCAGATGAGTAAGCACAGAACACATTATGTGGCAGTGCAAATTACTCTTTAAGCCCCAGTGGTATCTTTGGATATGTTTTCTTTCTGTTTGTTTTTTTTTCCTTCTTTCTTTCTCTTTGTTTCTCTTTCTTTCATGCCTTCCTTCTTGCCTTCCTTCTCTAAGAGTCTCATATTCAAAGGTTCTATGTATTTTTCCAGTAAGCCCAAAATGAGCAAATAAACAAAAACGCACCTATGATACCAGCATAACATCTTGTTTTCCTAACAAAGAGAAAGCCCTTAAAATTTCTTTGAAGAATAAAAGCAAGAGGTTGGGAAAACACTGACTTAATCTTAGTAGCAAGGCAAAGTGTGGCCTCAATTTATCTGTCTGTTGATTATCCACAGGGAATTCAATAAAGCAAAATGTTGGTACATTTTTAAAATCTCCTCTCCCTCCCCCCCCCCCCCCCACCCCCCCCCCCCCCCCCCAAGGAAACACACATAATCTTGGGGTTTCTACTGCAAAACTAGTAAAATTTGGTTCAGACTCCAGCTGTAGGTGGAGAAGCAGATATTTATCAGTCAGGTTTGCAGCAAGACCCACAGGCTGTTGTACTGAAATAGCAGGTGGGTCTGTGTTTAAGGCATGATCAGAAGAGAACAGACAGCTCTCAAGAAGCACTTCTTCAGCAGGTCTCAAAGAGCTGGCAGTAGGAGTACACTTTCTGTTTTTCTAAGTGTAAAAAAAGTAATTTTTCTGCAGCACCTCCTCCCTCATCAGTGCCATGTAGGCTGTAAGAATTTTACAAGGGAAGACAAGTTTTAAAAGTTGCAAGAGGTTCAGATCTAAAGCTTTGAGAAAATGGATCTGTTTAAGGTGAAAAACTGATAATAAATAAGGTGTTTTGTTGATTAAGTAACAGATTAAACATGCATCAAGTTTTTGTAATTGTTTGGAAGCAGGCACAATGCATAATTAATGCTGCTGAGAAATCCTTTGGGGACTATTCTGGATGGTTGTGTGCTTTAGAGGCTCTGTTGCTTTCCCTTCTCAAGAACACCTTGGAATTCCTTTTGCTGCTCTTCTGTCCAACACAAACAGGTTCACAATGTATACCCTGTACCTTTTGTTTGAGCCAGGGAAGTCCTGGTTAATTCCCCCAGCCAGTTCTTACCTTGGCTTGGTGTATTAACCAGTTCCTATTGTTCCTGGGTTGCAGGAAAAGCTTTCTTTGGCCCTAAATCCCTTCTTCACAATGGGACAGATTAGCACTTCTGTTCTGATAAACTTTATCAACCTACTAGCTTTCCATTTTAGTATGTTGTACATACAACAGGAGTTTAGGGAGGGCATTAAAGCAGAGGATGTCACCAGTGTGCATTTATTTTGCTTCCCAAGCTGAGAAGAGGTTTGACTTTTCCTCGTGCTTTCTCCCACTGGAAATACTCGTGATTGTAGCTGTTTGCCACTTCAGTTTCTCCTGTTTTTGAGAATCTGTCTATACTGTTAAAAGAACCAGAGTAAAACTAATAGGGCCAAATTTAAAGACAAAATTTTTCTTTTTTTTCTTTTTTTTTTTTTAAAGCCTGTCTTTAGATTCTCAGGAAAATATAAGTGGTTTTGTGGAGCTGACTTCCTAAAGTTTTGTCTTTTTTGTTGTGAACAGGCTGCATTTCTGAAGCAGACAGTCATGAACCACATTTAACTTGTTAAAGGAGCAGCAGGTTTGCTCCTTGCACCATGCAGCTTTTTTAGCTTTGTTATATTTATTCATTTATTTGTTTATTTGAACATTTTAAAGCAGCTTTAATTAGGACAATATACTCTCTATGCCCTCTTCCCAATAAACTCTCTTCTTGCTTGACCTCATGGTGTGGAAGGCAATAGACATACAGTTCTGCCAGGAAGTTTTTCTAGCTGTGTGAAAATTAAGGCATTTCTCCAAGGTAATCAAGCCACCAGGATGCTGAGACTCTACTTCAAGTTCTACCTCTTCCCTATGTGATCGGAATCTATATCCTCATTGTAAAGGGTCCATAAAGGGAAATCATGGAGGCATAAAAGCAAATCTCACTCAGTTTATTTTGTTTCAGTCTATGATGTATGGGAATTTTCACTCTGGGAAACAAAAGGACCTATCCTGTATTGTGGAAGTTCTGTAAAGTCTAGTCCTCTTGTCATGCTGTAGTGCTGGGTAGAGTTGCTCCATGTTTTGTCATTCCAGAGTGTTGAGGGACCCGGTAACAGCAGCAGGAGTTACACCGAGAAGGTTCTGCTTGTACTACTTTATTTGCTCAAATAGCCCAGCTTATAACAAGGTCCAAGTTGACCCTGCCTTAGGTTATTGCTAATTGGTTACAGTTCTAAGTTCTCTCCCCCCCCTGTTATCAGTTCCTGTTTTGTTTCCTGGCTATGACATCAGTTTCTTTTCCCGACTACAGCGCACTACAGCATTAGTTTTGTTTCTTGACTACAGCCTGCTAGCAGTTAAGAGCCTTTGGTTCATATCCCTGCACAGATTCATAGCCTGGGATCTCACTGCTGTGGAGGTATAAAAGTCGTGCCCATTTTCCCTCAAAAATCCCTCCACACCAGAGACTGCATCCTGAGTTACCTTTTAGCCTGGAAGAGCTTGAAAAAAGGTTTTGTTACACTGGATACTGATGGCAACGGTTCTCTTACCCTGCAGGAGTTCTCCACAGGGTTCAGTGGGTTTGGAAAGCATGGCTCCTGTGTAGAGCTTTATTAATGTTCTGTACTCTTCACAGAAACAAAGAAGCATTTTATATTAACAGTACACTTAACAATGCACACAGGAAGCCAAACTACTCCCTAGACAGAGCAGATACATGTAGCAGGTGAAGAAGTGGTCAAATATCTACAAATAGACAAAGGGCTCCCAGGTCTTTCTCTTCCATATACATTTGCATACTGTGGCATGATACAAGATGTAACCATCTGAATTACACCTTTTAACCCATAGATCTATGATTGTACCCTTTTTAAGAACAGATCTATGAACTAATTTTGGAAAATTGCCCTTGGGGGGCAAAAAACAGCTTGTGTTTTATTTCCTGTCAGGTCATAAGAACTAAAAGGTAATTAAGATTATCTCGAAGATTAATGTAAGACAGTGTTGAAAATGTGTTAATATCACTGTCCTTACAGTTGTGGGAATGCTTTCTGCAGCTAATTAATTCTTCAAATGATGCTACTTTATTTTAAAACAAAACAGGATGAGGCAATTATTATTACTGCATGACGGGAGCCAAGTCCTTTGTAACAGCACTCTTACTCATCTTCTCTGCTCTGGTGAGTTGTTCTCTCCCAGCTGTCAGGTTCCTGATAAGATGACAAGGTCAGTTAAGGAGACAGTGTCTGGTTGTTTACACAGAATCAATTTTGTACTTAAATTTTAGCTCTGTTAATTGTAAGCATCAAGTTCAAGCATTTTCTCTAGAAAACCAGTTCTCTTCTGTGTGTGAATTGTGTGCATGGGCCTAGCAAACAGCACCTTCATTTTTGTTTGCAAATCATCCATCATTTGGAATTTGAATGTTCTCATGTTCCACCTCTCCCACTTTAGAGCTAGATGAAGTACCTTTAATGAAGGATATGCTTTAATCTGCAAATTGCCAGTATCTGAAAATGAAATAATGTATTGCTGTTTCACTTTCCATGAGTAAATTTTATATATTTCTTAGTTAAATGAAGATTGTATTGATAAACAGTCCCTGCAAAATCAAAGTTTTGTGTTAGGTGAGGCTGTAGGTGACTGCCACCTCCAGCAGACTCAGAGCCTGGGGATGTCTCCTGCCCAGCTGCTGGAGCCCAGTCCAGAGGCTCGGATGGATGCTGCCACTGCTTTCCTGTCTGCAGCTTCAACTGTACAGCCCTAAATCCCAGAGACACCTACACGTGAGGGGACGCAGGCACACCAAGGGCACAGACCCAGGGCTGCACAGACTGCCACAGCCAAGGCGTTGCCTTCGGCAGCACCTGTGTGTGGGATGCACAGAGAGCACAAGGCTGGTGCAAGGTGTGCTGTGTTCAGCCTGCTGCACGGGACTGCTGGGCATGTTCTAGGGACCAGCCTGGGCAGTCATACGTTTGGCTCGGTAACCGTGCTGGTGTTCCTGGCAGCAGCAGAAGCTGTGCTTTGAAGGCTGCTTTAGAAAACCAGAGAATGGTGAAAGCAGAGTAGGGTCTGTATAAAACTTGTACTGCACCAATCGGTAGGGGAGAATCCCTTCCATATTTCTAAATGGTGGCAAATCTGAAATGTACTCTAATTTCTCTTTGCAACATTTTCTGTTTTCTTTGTTGTCAACATGCTCTGCTGGATACTATGAGGTAAAAACGCAACTTGAAAAACCATAAAACCACACCAGTATTTCTGTTTCTTTGGGTCTGTGGTAACTTCTAAACAGGAATTTAGGATATAACCCTCTGCAGAAAATCGTAATGCTCTTTTGCCTGTATTCCTTAATTCTGACTTGCAGATGTTCAAATAAAAGAGCTGGCACATTTAGAATCTGATGGACCATATCCAGACTTCCCCAACTGAGCACAAATGCATTAATTATTCATGTGGCAATTTCACTTCTGCATCCTCTACAACTACTGTACTTCTTTCTTCCTTTCTTTTTATAGCTGCAGGTAAAAAGCCTGTAGCTGTTTATTTTAGTATTCTTTGCAGGTCTCTCTATTTTTGTCTCTCTTGTGTGTGTGTGTCTTTCTCTCTCCACACACATATGCTGTAACTTTCTTTTTTTGGTCATTAATCCATAGTAGAATCTCAGCTTCTTTTTTGAGGTCAATGCTGATACAATCAGCTCTGAAGCCAGATCCCATACAGTCAGATCTCTCGTACGTACGTGTTGTCTCCACACCCTCCCACTCTGACAGGGCAAGTTTGGATAGTTTTGCACTTTTGATTCTAAGATAGTTTGAAGCTTCATCTCTTTGTTAATTTGCCTGAACACTTCAGGCAGTTGATTTCAGTAATATCTATAATTGTTTAGCCTCATGTTTAATTTAAAGTGAATCAACTAATATGACAATCCATGGTTATTTCTTATAATAAACTCTTCTACAGTGTTCTCAACACTTACTAGAGCAAGGAAATACAAGGAAATGCAAGGAAACATCATGGGGTGGTGCTGGTTAGAGGAAAAGCTGCCAAGAGAGCCTCATGACTTTCATGAAAGTCTTTCATGCCTGATGTGGTGTCAATTGCCAGGAATACCTAGATAACAGAGTCACAGAATGGTTGAGGTTGGAAAGGACCTCTCAAGGTCATCAGATCCAACCCTTCTGCTCCATCAGGGCTACTTCAAGCCAGATGCCCAGGGCTATGTCCAGCTGGCTTTTTAGTATCTCCAGTCAGGGAGACTCAACAACCTCCCTGGGAAACCTGTGCCAGTGCTTAGTTACTCACAGCAGAAAAGTGTTTCCTAATTTGATCTTTAGTAGGTCCCTCTGCTATGACATTGCTCCTTATAGTAAGTTCTGAAAAATGCTAATGTGTGTAATGTCTAATTCTTAGGCCAGTTTTTTGGGGGCAGATTGCTTTGTGTGGTGAGCTGATGCAGCCTGCCCACTTAAACGTGAGCAGAACATGAGTGGTGATGAGAATGAGGAGTTCCAGTTCTTAAATTTGGTGGATCATCTTGGAGCTAAAAAGGTTTTGAATGAGTGAGTCTTCACAGGAACAGTAATGGATTGCGTGATGGTACAGAACTGGGTTTGATTTTAATGGAATCCAGCGTGAATGATGAGAACCAAGGATGCTCAGTAACACAGTGATGCTTTTACAATTAATTTTCTTGGTTGTCAGAGATGATAAAATGCCATTCAGTCAAGATTTTCAAGAGCAAAGCTATTGTACTCGAAGCATATGAAATGTTTGTGCCACGTGAAAGCTCTGCCATTAACCCAGTGATGTGCCCTGCGTTTTGAACAGAGGTGGTTACTAGCAGGTCATCCACAGATGCCACTGATTTTCAAACAAACAATGCCTGATCACTGCTTTTTCCTTGCAAGAGCTGTGTTTAAAGTGCATCAGTTAACCATAAGAAATTATTTTTTTCTCCCCTTTTTCTTCTTTTTCTCCCCTCCTTGCATAATTGCATGTTGTGATTGCTCTGATAATGCTACCTGTTCTAGGACTGGGATGAATCTCTCTGAAACACAGAATCCAAAAACTGCTCTAAGAGCTTCGTGTGTGTTGGCCTGACATATACTGGTCGATCACAATCAATAGGTCAATGAATGTTTTAGGTCAAAAAAGCATCGAGCAAAAACTGGGGAGAATCTGATCAGATAGTAGGAACGTTTAAGAAATCCATGAGTGATCCTTACCATGAAATAAAAGTGCTCATCAGTACTTCTCTTTACCCAACTGCCTCCTGCAGGAAGGGCCTGATTGTCAGGTATCTAGAAAGGCTTTCATTATGCAGAGAATTTGATCATCCACTCTTTCTCTCCTTACCTTTATTTTTTCCTTTAAATATAAAACTCTCTGCTGGCTAGGTTCAGCCTTACAATGTGTATGGAAGAGAATGGGTCAAAAAGAAACAAACAAAACAAGTTTTCAGAAGAATTTTTTTGGCAAAGTGTTAAAAGCCTTATCATTCACAGTAGAACTTTTTTTTTTTTCCCCAGTATCTGCTAAATAGATTTGGAAACAAAACATTCTCTTAGTAAATCTTTAAATCAAAATTTTCAAGATGTCATGTTCTGATATTTATAGCAGTCCTACCATGGAATTAAAATTAAATTTGCTTCAACAGACCTCTAAGACTTGAACTGAAAGCCTCAAAACCAAGATGCCTCATTTAGTCACAATACTTTCTGTTCTCTTTTCTTCCATCCCAGTTAGAGCAGCAGTGTACAGAACTTCTCACTGGCGAAGAAGAAACCAACGTGGAAAACACCAAGCTGAAGGTGACTAACCAGGAGCTGCTGAGATACCTGGAGAACACATCACACGAGCTAAGCCTGGCTCAACAACAGCTACAGGTGCATCAGGAGGAGGCATCAAGACTACACGAGGAGAAGGAAATGTAAGTCTCCAGCTGAAGTGGTCCTAGTGCATTTGCTTAGCGTGCCAGTGAGCCTCCTTCTCAGTGTTCAGTTCTGTGTTTTAACCTGGTGTCATAAGCAGAAACCACCAACAGAGACAAGTGAAGTTCTAGTCAGTTATACCAGAGTATGTTTTCTGTAGCATATCTGGCTTCTACAAAATCTCATGCTACTTCTTCAAGATGTCAGTGTTCTCCCACCCCCCACCCCCCCATCTGTTGAGGGTGTTTGGAACTAAAAAGTTTATTTGCTTAAAAAGTGTCTTAGTTTTGACATATCAGTGTGATTCCTTACAGAACTTACACTTGTGGAACATCCTCCTCAAAGCTAAGTCTATCTGAAACTTGCTTCTCAGAATGTACTCTGGCTATCAGATGCTAGGAGATGTTTGTTTTCTTCATCAAAAGCAAGTCTAGTACACTATTTTTGACCAGGGACCCTGGCCAGTAAGATGAAACTTAGCCTATGCAGCTAAATCACAATTCACACAAGGCTTTATGACAATCCAGAACCATCATTTTTGATTTTCCAGTTCAAATGTTTTGGATTTCAGATTCTGACTCTGAATTAAAAAACATCTTTCAAGTGGAAATATTTACAATTTGTGTTTTGCGAGAGAGAAATGACCCTTAAGTGACACAACCTACTGCTGTGGCTTCAGCCTGCTGCACAAAGTAAAAGTTACATTGCCCTGAAGCTGTAGTTAAAAGAGATGTTCACTGAAGTCCGTTTAATGGAAGGTAGTTTTGAGAGCACTGTTGATGGATTTGTGAATCCAGTGGGTGCCAGACTGTGATTCGTGTGCTGCCCAGCTGTGTACACGGCAGCAAGGGACTCTGTAACTCAAAGCTGTGGTTATTTGGCATATCTCAGGATAGAAATGATCAAATGTAATATTCTTTTTCTGTTAAGTTTTGTGCCAAACTCTATTTAGTTATCAATAATATAATTTTTCTTGAGTGTATAAATAGTGAACTTTGTTACTAAATTATTGTGAAAAGACTGGCCACTGTGTTTAGAGTACTACTTATAGCTTTGCATGTTTGATGTGTGTTTTGGAAGTAGGCACTAGAAATATTCCTCCTCAAGGTGGTTTGCTTCCTCTTTATGGCCTCTCTTATCAGATCCAGAGCAACGACTGTGCAATGAGGGACAGATGCCATCTGCAGGGACCTTCCCAGGCTTGAGAGGTGGGCCCATGCCAATCTCAGCTCCTGGAACAGGCTGCCCAGGGAAACGCTTGAATCACTGTCCCTGGATGTGTTTCAAGTTCATGTAAATATGGTGCTTAGGGACATGATTTAGCAGTGGACTTGGTAGCGTTATGTGAATGTTTGGACTTGATGATCTTAAAGGTCTTTTCCAATCCAAATGATTCCTGAAGTTCCACAAGGCCAAGTGCAAGGTCGTGCGCCTGGGCCAGGGCAATGCCAGGCACAAATACAGGCTGGGCAGAGTATGGATTGAGAGCAGCCCTGAGGAGAAAGACTTGTGGTGCTGGATGCCAAGAACGTGCACGTGCAGCTCAGGACAGCTGTGTCGTGGGCTGCACCAGAAGAAGGGTGGCCAGCAGGTCAGGGGAGGTGACTCTCCCCTTTTGTCACAGGCAGGAAGCACAAAGCACAAAGCTGGCACTGCCAGCAGACCTCTGGTGCCAGGGCAGGCACGGGGCTGGGTGCAGACCCAGAGGTCTGTGTCCCGCAGGCCCTGACAAGGAGCGTGGGATGCAGTGGGGGCTGCTCACCCCATCCTCCCACCTAGCTCAGGGCTGTTTACTCCCTGCAGGTGCAGATGAGGAAATTTTGTGTTAACTACAATGAATAATTGTCTGCCCACAGCCCCATCCCCACGCTTTGCACATCAGTAACAGAAAAGGGGTGTGTGTGTGTGTGTGTATATATATATATGTATAGCAGCAGCTGCTTTATTCTGCTACTATTCTATCCTATTCTATTGGACCTTGGAAAACATGAAATGCTGTTGAAGGGCAATGGATTATTCTTAGAATCTAAAACTGTTTATTTTTCTGATTTCAAGCTGCAGCATGACAAATCAAGCCCTTGCATGAAGAGGGAGGTTGAAGTGTACTGCAGGTGGATGTGACTGTGCAGGGGAACTCAGCCTAAAGGAGTGGTCACTGCAGGCAACGTGTGGACTTGTGCCTGTAGGACTGTTTAGGGAAGTGAAGTTAAGCCTTACAATAGGTGACACATGGAGATCCATTGAAAGGTAGCAACTGCCTAATAGAAGAAGCAACTTTTTTTTCATTTTTTTTAAAGTTTGAACCTTTTGTCCCAAGAAGTGATATTTCTCATATTTTCATTCTTTTGAGTCAGCTTTGGTAGCTGTTACACTATCTGAGAAATAATAATCTGAGGACAAACACCTTTTAAATTATTTTTTGAGGTGACTTTTAATTAGCAAATTGAAATCCAGATTTTGTTATTCACATCTAGCTTTTTTGTGCAGATTAACAATGAATTGACCATGCAGTAGTCAACCTTAAAACACTATGCTGACAAGTACATTTCTCTGGAGTCTAAAGATCTTGCACTGCTAGTGCTTCAGAAATAACTCTACTTGTTTTCTAATTTTAGTATTATTAAGTATTACTCATTTTTAGATACTCGAAGCACATATTAAAAAGATAAAAATATAGGAAAAAATAGGTATACTTACAATTATAGAGTTATTTTAGAAGAAGCAAATGTATCCTTAAAATTATGAAAGAATTATGCCATGGTTACATAATGATTTCTAAATGGTACATTTTAGTAAAAAGTCTAGGGCACAGAACAGAGCTTCATCCTCTGAAATTATTTAATACAAAGAATTCCATGGGTTGTTTTCTATAAAATGTCAGTGCCTTACCCCAGCCCTTAGGGTCTTTTTGATAATTTTTAAAAATTTAGTTTAAAAAAAAAAGCACAGCAGAGTACTCCTTCCTGGTAAACTCTGTCCGTGTGGCAGTGTGTGACTAGAAGCACCCAGTGCTCTGTCCTGCATGGTCCTGTGGCTCTGCTGACCAGGCTGGGCAGGGCCGGGGGCTCCCCGGGGGATGGCAATCTGCTGCCCTGGGCAGCCTCTGGGCTTTGGCAGCGTCTGACTGTCCTGGTTCCGTGTAAAAAGGGGTTCAGGGCAGGACCCACACGGAACAGAACTATGGACTCACCTCTCCCCCCCCAGAGAGAGAGAGACACTTTGGGAAAAAAAATGAAGTATATTGTTCAACAAGGAACAGAAAACGAAAAAGGGAGGTAAGGAAAATAATATATACAAAGATTTGGGGAAAAGTACAAAAAATAAAATATACAAAACCCTCAGAAATGGTTCCAGGGTCCCACGGAGTGAAAGGAGAACTTTCCTGTCCGAGCTCCAAGGCAGGAGTGAAATAAGAACCCACTCCCTGCCTCTTATCAGAGTGTGTGTGGGAAGGGGAGGGAATACAATGGTTTCACCCCCACCCGGGGTCCTCCCAGTTGCTGGAAGGTCACGCCCCCATTCCAAGCCTCAAACCACAACACTGACCACGGCCGCTTGGTATGAGCAGTGCTTTGTCTCCTCCTGTGCACCATCTGCAGAGAACAAAAAGAGCTTTTAATTTGTTCTATGCATGGGAATTCAGGTAGTTTTGAGACCCTGGAGGTTAAGAGGGACTCGAGGGTCTAACACTGAATCCTTCTGTAAAAAACAAACGACACATAAACGCTCAGTGGCCAGAGGACGTGTCTGGTGTGTCACTGGGCTCTCCTAAAAAAAATTGTACTAGGAAGGCAAGGATGAATCACTCTAACATACAGGACTCACAGCCCACCATGCCATTAATTCTAACATGTCATGAAAGAAAATGAGATGGTTTGCATCTGTAAAACAAAGAAAGTTGTCAAATTAAAGATGGTTATAATCAAATGAATGGATCTGAATGACTCATTTGAATGTTTGAATGTGCTACCTGAGGTAGATAAGGGAAGGAATGACTAATAACAATGAATTAGTTGAAAAGTAGCATAGATATAATTAAATTATAACAATTTGCTTGCTGAACTAATAATAACCATGAATTTTAATTAAGTATTATCCTGCTAAATAGACATGTAATTCCTATGAAATCATATACCACTGTCTCTATCACTAAATGCAGTTTTATGAATAATTATTATATGAATAATCCCATTAATTACTCATAAGTGATCCAAAATACACGGGACTAGATGCTGAGCTGATAGATATACATACAGCCATTTTTGGTGAGAAAAGCCTTGAACCTGTTCTCATGCAGGCCAAGAACCAGATCAGCTGTGAAGTCCCAACGGTTTTTAATGATCTGCTCCAGGATCTCAGAGGACAGGGTTGGTTTTAGCTGTTTTTGCTGTAGTCCAAGAGGAGTGTGTACTGCCAGGGCACATCCCAGCCCACCCGTGTTGACTCTTGCTGTGCTGCAGTCTCACATCTTAGGAGTCAGTGTACTACAAACCCAAGGTCTCAGGCTAATAATGCATGTGTCACGTAACTTCTGTGCAAGACAGGCAGCACAGCTAGGAATTAAAAGGAGGAATGGCAGCCTGAAGGGAGTCGTCCAGGAGAAGCTGCAGTGTCTGTGTGACACGCTGGGTGAGGCCGGGGATTCTGGAAGGCATCACAGGGAACAAGGAGGCTGTGATGCAGCTGATGTGTAGTCTGATGAGTGAAAGAGTAAACATCACGAAGGGAGGGAGAAATTTGTAGCAATGACTTTAAGAGGAGTATGCTACTTCACCTTCTGCATTGCTGAATTAATTCTCCTTATCATAACCCATGGGGGTTTGTGTTTTTCCTCCCTCTCCTTCCCATTCGTGGGGCGGGGGGCAATGAGTGAATGGCCACGTGGTGCTCAGCTCCTGGCTGCTCTGAGCCACACCACCGGGGACCCGCTCTCGGAAAGGTTCAGTCAGGGCTTGTCTGGACAGGGCCCTGAGCAACAGCTGCTAGCTCTGAAGTTAGCCCTACCCTGAGCAAGCAGACTACAGGCTTCCAGAAGGCTTTTCCATTATAAACTATTCTAAGATTCTGTGACATTTTACAGCGAAATAACTCCAGCTACTCTGTTTTGCTATCCCCTTTACATTTTGAGTATCTACTTTTCCCCCTTTCTTCTGTCCTCTCCATATATAGTCACTGCCTGCAGATAAAAGTAATCTGCTCTTACCCAGCTGAGAAAGGAGTCCCGTGCCCCTGACCTCCCCTGCAGAAGGAACCTGGCAGACAGGTAAGAGGCAGGTCACTCTGGTGCCCTCCTGCTCCACCGCCCTCCCCACCCCTCCCTCTGTGACTCCTGCCTGCTCAGGAAAAGCACACTCACCAGGGAAAGCTGATTTCCCGTTTCTGTAACACTCACGGGGCTCTGTCATTTGAAAGTAACTGTAGTACTGTGCTGTTTTGTCTATTATGCCAGTGACACTGGGGCGTGCTTTTGTTAAGTAAATCTTTCCTGAAGTGTTATTTACACTTTAAAAAGAAATGGCTGCGATGTGTTCTGATCACAGAGAACGTTACAGCTGCCAGCAGGCACCGTACTTGAAGTGACTGATTATGCAACATGCTAGTATGTGTGTGATGTATTTTGTATGTAAAGCTGAGTCAATGTCATATTATCTTCTTAAAATGGGGATTCTGTCTTCATAATATACATAGAAAACCACATACCCTTATATAAAATTACCTTGAAGTTGTTCTTGATTACTTACAATCAAATCTGTATGTGGTAAATTAATTTATGAATTAATATTAAGACAAATTCTGTAAGATTTTTTTTCTGAGAATATTCTTTAAACTAGCCCAGGTAATATTCTTGTCTATATTCTGGACTACTTCAACCCCTACTAGAATTCTAAGACTATGTAAAAAGGCTCTAAAATTCCTAATTCTGCATATAGGAAGGTCCCTAGAACAAGCCCTGCAAAAACCAAACCAAACTAAACCACATCTGTGAAACTAAGTTTTTGTGAAGGGAAAACCAATAGTAATAGTTTCCTAAAAAGTGAAAAGTTGAGAAATACTGGCAGAATACATCTTCAAGTATGCTTTATTTGCAACTGATTAAAAAGATTGTTTAGGCAAAAAACTAGTGAGTCTCATCCCATACACAACGGGACATGATTCAGTGCCTAATGCCAGACTGGAGAATGGGTAAATAGGGCTGATGATGCAGCTCTTGATGAATTACAGGTGATTAAATGGTCAACGTTCATATACTAAAAAGACTTGATACATACGTATGAAGAATTATAAGCAGTTAATATTTTAACCATAAGCAGGAGATTCTGTAAGAAAACAAGGCATGTAAGTGGATGGGAAAGTTGCAGGCATCTCAGTAATATCAGAAGCTATAGACTTTTTTTAAAGACATTAGCTTGGTCCTGCAAATCACTGCACTCTTGAGAATAGTATTCGCAATATAAAGCTTATCTCAAACACCATCAAAAGGAAACACTATTTCCTATTTTTTTTTTTAATTTATTTTGTATTAAGAATCTTGCAAAGAACTGAAATATGGCACAGCCAAGAAACATTAATTACTCACCATTTCAGAGACTTTGCGTTCATCACATTTAGATACTAGGTGTCTGATTTCAGAACATCTCATGCAAAATCCAGCTATAAAAACTCACCACAGAATATTCTCAAGGATAAAAAGCTAATGTTTTTTAAAGCTCTGACAGACATCTAGTTGTGAAGGTGAATTTTAAAACTAATGGTCCGCATTTTCCAGAGCACATTCAAAAAGATAGTTGTTGAACTTTCTGTAAATGTCCAGCTCTTATCTATACTTTGCATGGAATATTTTACCAAAGCTATGACTTTGGACAGCTAATGGAATATATCACTGTCTAGAGTAGTGCCAGAGGTAACATTATTATCTTTCCATAACTGCATAATGATAAATAAATAATCACAAAACAAATTCTTATTACGAAATGATTCTTTTTTCCTCGTGTACAATATATATATATTGATTTATATTGAAGTCCAGTAATACTATTACAGTAATGTGCTGTACTGGCCTTTCATAGTGAGAAAACTGCCCTAGTCATCTTAAACATGCAAAGCTTGGAAGAACCAGAAATTCACAGTAAGTAGTACAGTTTGTATATGCATCTTCTGCCGTTCTAAAGTTAACCAGAAAACTCAAGACTTGTTGCTTATTTTTCCTATATGTTTGACAAAAGCTACAGTTCTATAGACTGTACATTCACAGTGGGATCCCAGCCCCCTGTACGACCTGCAGGCAGGGTCAGATTGCCACTTTCCATCAGAGTAAACATTCTAGGATTTAAGGTAACAATCTTGTGAGCAGTTGTTCCCAGCTTGAAGTTCAGCAATTCGGGACTTGATAAAATTCTCCTTTGTGTCTCTGACAGGTTTCTCGCTAGCGCATTTTGTAGTCATTAGACACTGACATTTCACATAGCTGTCCTTTAAAATCCAGGTCTACTGTGAAGTCCAGGTCACGCTGTAAAAAGATTTAAACATGTAAGTAAGACCGTAAGTTTAGTGTATTAATTCAGTTACCAACACTTGGGTTGGAAAGACCTGCAGATCCAAGGGATACCCACTGAGGGTTCTAACCTACTTTGGTTTTATGTGTTGCTAACACTGAAAATGCAGGATATAGGCTGTGTAACAGCATTCACCATGCAGTCTATGTCTAGGGCATATTTCTGTGTTCTTCTGAAGGCTGCTACAGTGTCCTGGTTACAGCTAGGAAGCTTCTGAAACGCTGTGCTGTTGTATGTATTCTAAAACAATTTTTTAAGGGTATCCCATTGAGATACTCTTAGTCTAGGGTGAAGGGATTTCACACCAGGAGTTATTCCAGGACAGATCTAGTAAACTTCCTGTTGTAGAGAAGCCTTCACTCGTTCATTATGTTATGACATGGTTTTTGGAAAGAGACACTACATAGCCCTACAAAATGAAGCTGTCTCTCTACAAGCTTTCGAAAGGCTTCACGTTTCAGAAGAACAAAGCTCTAACAAAGCTCCTTTTGAACCAAGGTAGTCTCTCTGCCTTATGATAACTATCAAGGACATATTCATTTCAGCACCTAAATCTGCATTCAGGTGCTTACTGCTGTGCAAAAGAAAATATGAAATATTTTCTTCATTTTTCCATCCAAAGAAAATTGATGAGTTCAACCCAAAAGAAAACATTCCATTCTCTCAGGGACAAAATAAAGGTGGGAAACAGACTTTCCCTCTACTTTCGCCTCAAGTGGTAGGTTCAGGAGTGAATGTGTTTGTTTTAATGCCAAGATTATTTCGTTTTTTATTTCTTTCCGTGTACCAACACTACTATGAAAACAATATCCCATCTATACTCAGTACAAAAAAGGAAAAGTAATGCAAAAAAAGGAAGGCAGTGAAATGTCAAGAATTGCTGCAATCAACAAATGCAGTATTTCAACAATTACAACAACTGCATGGACAAATTATAACCAGGGTTATTTTAATGGCTGTATGTTGTAATGGAAAATGGAGAGATTCTGCCTAAGGTTTTTGGCAGAAAATGCTGCTACTGTTTCTACCAGAAGCCACACTTCTCACGTCTTGCTCTTCTGTCCAGGCATAGGTTGTCCATCAGACCATGCCTCGTAGTCTCCTTACAAGTTAAAAGAAACACTGAATAACTGACATACTTGGGGAGGGATTCAACCTGTAGCACATAAATTGAGGAAGTTTTCATCAGTCATGCTTTAGTTTTAGTCTTCAATAAAACCTGACGTATTTTCTGTGGAAAGCCACAATTTTTAAACAGCCATTTCACTTGATTAGTGAATTCAAGTACATGTGCCCAGGGAGTTGCTAAACCAGAGTTCCTGGGCACTGAGTGGGAAACCTGGCTACAAATGAAATACTTTTGATCATCCTGTGTTGTCAGAAGGGATCTTGCCACTGATTTTAGTGACAGCACAAGGAGACCCTTGCCTAATTGTGTCACAAAATGTGAGCCAAGCTGATTGCAGAGGGCACCTGACTTGGTCAGGCACTGGAATCACTTCTTCCTCTCTGTGCTAGCTGGTTTGCAGGCTGAGCTGTGTAACATTAGCATTGCATTATCATTGCTGTCACCAGCTTTGGCAAAGCTGTGATTAGAGATCTTACTAAAACCCATTAATTTAGAGCCTTTAGCATGCCCATTGTTTCACTTACACGCATTTTATGTACTTTTGATTACAGTTTGTGATCAAGAGAGCTGGAATTAGATTCACCGATGCTGACTCACCACATTTTTTGCATTTGGTTTCATGGATATAGTCCCATAGATTTCTTCTCCTCGTCTCACAGTTAAATAGTCCTCTAAGTAGAAGACAGTTTGCTTCCAGTGAGTATAGGGAGCATCAGGTGCTAAAAAATACGAGTGTTATTTATAGAAATTTCATCTTTGTCTTACAGTTCAGATGAAAACTCGGGAACAATTGGGAAAAAAAGCATTTCTTCTCATAGAATGCTTTAATTTATATAGTATATTAGCAAATGTGCTTTATAACACCACGATTCTATTGAATGTCAGTGGGTTGCCTTCTCATTTTTACTGGAATATGTCAGATGCCAATCACATCCAGCAACAAGGATTCCACAAGGGGGGTTACTGGGCATGATAAGTGCTGGTTTTGATGCTTTCCTTTCAACCCACACACATTCAAATTGGGAAAGTCTTTACCACAAAGTGCTTTGAAAGTCAGAAGCCTAAATTAGTTCAAAAAGCAATTACACAAAACCATGAAAGAAAGGTTCATCAAAAAACATTAATGGCAATGATACAGATGAAACGTTTGACTCATGATCCCAGAACATCAGATTTTATAGTTTCCAGGATGATAGAGCTGCAGAAAGGACACCTGCACCTTGACCTCTTTTTGGACTTTTGAAAAGCATATTCTATGGGCAATTTGCCACAGATGGATACTGGTCTAAATTAACTTCTATTCTTGCTTAGCAGATGCATTTTGATGATCTTCTGCTCTTTCATGTTTTTATTTTACTTACTTGGTTTCATTCCTGATTTCAAATCTTTGAGCAGTCCCTAATGACCTTGCATTGGTTATTTCATATTCTAGCATTATGCAGTTAAGAGCATCTAGGAATTTAAGAATAATTGTACAAGTTCAGAGACTTCCCCATCTGGAAAAAAAGCCTCTGATAAATTTTTTTCTCTTCCATTTGTTTCCCCAGTCACTATTTTGACTACAGACACAGGCTCACTGCAATGAATCATGCTAATTATATATAAACACCATTTAATAAAACAATGATCTAATTTCATTTCAACATCAGTGTTTAAAAAAAAAAAAATTTGCTTTAGAAATTGTTTGTGACTCGGGAAACAACAAAGCTTTTTAAAATAACTGTCAGGACAGTTTGGGGTTTGTTTTTTTTCAAAATTCCAGAATCAGAAGACCAACACAAACTTCTGTCAGAAACTGTTGGCAGGCTGCTATCTTCCAAAGGAAAAGTATTTTTCCAGATAATTTGTGGCTGTGAGTCTAAAACTGTGCCTAGACAGTTTTAATGACTGTTAATCTCAGTTGCTAAACGGAGAGATCTTGCAGTAGTTCAGATCCAGAATCTGTTTTCCATTTGAACACACCTCTGAAAAGTGTCTGACTGGAAGTGTGAGACCCAAACTGGACTGAAGGTCTGTTGTCCATCCTCACAGCTATCTTGTGCCCACGTGCCCGTGCCCTGGTCCTCCTTAGAAAAGCCTGACATGTCTGGAACGTTGTGCTCCGTTGACAGGGTGTTTGTGTGGAACAGAGGCACACCTGGGCCTCCAGTCCACTAAAAATCACACACTTACTTTCTTCAGAATTAAAAAAATGATATATCTACAAAGTGGTGCTTCCTCACATTCCAGTCTACCACTTTGGAAGGAGGGACAGGCTGCTCAGGACAGTACAGGGACTTAGGGCGTTTAGAAAGAACATTAGGGGGCAAATCTCAACTAGAACTCAGCCTGGCCACCACTGCAAGGGATAATAAAAAGTTTTTACAAAACTTTTAACAACTAAAAAAAGAATCTGGGAGAATCTCCATCCTTTACTGGATGTGAGGGGAACACTGCTACCAGGGATGAGGAACAGGCTGAGGTACTGAATGCCTTCCTTCCCTCAGTCTTTAACAGTCAGCCCAGTCACCCTCATGGTATTCAGTCCCCTGAGCTGGAAGAAAGGGATGGAGACCAGAATAATCCCCTCCTCATCCAGGAAATAGTAGTGAAGGGCCTGCTAAGCCAATGGGACACCCACAAGTCCATGGGGCCAGATGGGATCCCCCCAAGAGCGCTGAGGGAGCTGGTGGAGGAGCTGGCCAAGCCTCTCTCCATCATTTACCAGCAGTATAGGATCTTATATGGATAGAATAGATTTGGAGCAATTATCCTAATCTTTTCAACAGATGTTTCTTAAAATATGTACGTTCACATGCACACATAAAACAGAAACACATTCCACTGGCTCCTTTGCAGGAAGCTGCATTCTGAGTTATATAAAACACCTCTCATGGAGCTCTGGCAGTGTAAGCAGACCTCCTTTAGGCTTCAGTTAACAGCACAACATAGTAACTACACCATTCTTTCAAAGATATTTTTCATGGAAAACTGGAGGTTTGACTATGTTATCTTTTAGAAAAGATTAATGGTTTGCCTTCTGCTGAAAAAAACCAAATGCCTAAAACCTAACTTTTCCACCTTAGATAATTTTTTTCAGCATGAAATCAGAAGCATTAGCAGTTCAGGATACCACTGCAGTGCCTCACAGATTGCTCATGTCTCCCGAGCTACACTTTGCTTCCCAGCACATACTGATGCTTATCATGGTGTGGGAAATACTGTAGTACAACACATTTATAGACTAATCAGGAAAACATGGTTACTGAAAAAAGGAAGAATACAAGGTAACAAATAACATCATCCATATGGTTATAGTTCTAGAATCAAATACAAGTAAGTATTTTAGCAAAGTAATTTGAGCTTTGAATCTCGTGTAAAGGGTTGAGAGCTCCTGTGGAGGGAGAAAAGGGAGATTATGAACCATATTTAACTCACATCAAGTCCCACTTACACTTGTTTGAGTTGTGTAATGGTACTAACTTTAACCAAGCACCCACAGTAATTTGTTGTTCCTGTCGCTAAAGAGGTTTAAATGTTTTTACATTTCTTACAACACTGTCTATTCACCCCAGTAAACGGTGCCTTACAGGAATGGAGTTATTCTGTTAAGTGTCTGCACACCCGGGTAAGTCAGAGTTCCACATTTGGGTTGCTAGAGCTGATTTACATAAGCAGTATGTGTGGGGTTATATGTTGGAAGAAAATGATGGGTTTATTCTAGAATCAGACAAGGAGGAGCTTCTGTTGTGTTTTGCATTTGGGGGCAACTGGGATGCAGAGCTGCTGTCTCTTACTGAGCTCACAATTCCCTGTCTAACCTGAGAAACTGGACACGGGATTTACGGAAAGCTGGTGACGGGTGTAAATTCCTAGGTCATAATCCCTGCTGAGCTCTAGCCTCGACAGACAAGCTCAGATAGCTTGACAGTGAAATCCTGGCTCTTTTGAAGGAATTTTGCAGAATTCCTACAAGCAGCTGTCCTTTCCCCATCCTGCTCACCTCCCTCAAAATTAAAATAACCTTTATCACTGAAGTTCAAAGCTGGTGGTACCTCCCTGTACATCCATAGCACTGGTATATTCATAGAGTAGAAATGAAATTAAAAGAAATACAGATTACCTGTAGAAAATCCCATCTTCTTGTGGCACTTTGTAAATTCGATATTAAAATAGGTGACCAAGGCATGAATGTAATCATTACGCTGGATCTGGAGGCAGAATGCAGAAGTAAATGCCAATTCTTCAGTCTTCACTGTATAAATATCTACTTCCTGTTGTGAGGAGAAAGAAAGAGGCATTTACATGGAGATGTCTGTGAGCTTAGTTAAGTGACGTACTTAAGCATTTTATTTAATGATCAGCAACAAAGACAACTGTCAGCCCTTTAACACTGCAAGAAATCAACGGTACACTGGAATATATCAAATAATTAGAAAACGATCCAGTTACCTGACTAGACAGAGTGTGATAAGAGAGGCCAACTCACAGAAGAGCTGGGAATGGCAGGGAGGGGCTGCAGGAGTCAGAGGAAACCAGGGTAAGAACGTGCTTTGACAAATACAGGCACAATGGGTGTTGAAATGGAGATACAGGTTCCAGTTATAAGACCTTTTATCACTAGGGACTATCAACATGAGCAAAGATGGCAGAGTTGGGTTTTTAATAAAAATAAACTTCAGGTTTGTTTGAGCATCTCTGGAAGGAAATGTGCTTTGGCTATGTCAAGCATGAGGCATGACAGGGGTTTGCTTTCTAGATGGATGCCAGATAACTGATCCCAAACAGTAAGCATAAGTTCTTGATTTCTATTATATTCTCATAAGAATATTAACTCATCTAGTTCATGTTCTTGAACTACACAGAAAGAAATCTTGTAAATTAAACTATGGCCTGATTGCGACAGTTGGGAGCAATGATGTAGTCTCCAAGATTGCTTATTTCCATCATTATTTAAATCCTACTGTTCAAGGCTTAACCAGAGCTTTTTTAGATGGATATGATTCTTCCAGCAAAATATTGCTGTTATCTGTGTCATTTCTAAAACTCACAGTCATGATAGAGAGGACACTAAGTCTGAAATATTATTAAGTGCATTCTAATGCTAAGGGGAATTTTTCCTATTGGTGCACTAAATGTCTCTGCCTTTACTCTCCTTCTTGTCCTTGTCAAGGGCATATTAAGCAAGAGACAGATATCCCCAAAATATCTTTCACTCTATTATTTGGAAAGCCGTTGTTAACAATAAAACTGCTCATGCATACAGAGAAACAGAAGCTTTGTAGGCAAAATTCCAAATTTCCTCTTACTCTATCAACATAAGGCAGGAATCGTATCACTGACCTCACCAGCATTATCAGACTCACGCTGCAAACATGGAGAGCAGAACCTGGAGGGCTCTTTTAGCCTCTTCAGGGCACAGTATTGGGCTCTCTTAGCAATTGCATTCTATAAGAGAAGTCTGCAAAAACAGACATCAAAAGATGCAGCCACATTTCAGTTACTGAGGTCTCTGCATGGAACATGCATCATGTGTCTGAAGCTTAGAAAACTGAGCTGCTGAGATGATTTAAAGAGGCCATATTTTTGGCCTATCTGATTAGCAATATTGTTCAAGAATAACTTAACCACTGGGACAGCATTAAAATGGAGTTATCATTTGGGTTTGGGGTTGGTTTGTTTGTTTTCTCAAAATAATTTATTTTTTTAAAAAGCATACTAGGAATAAGAATTTGTTATGCTTCCTGGCAGGCTCCCACAGCAGCCTGCAAAATTTGACAGGCTAGACTGGACTGGTGGGTGCCAGCTGCAGGTTTCTGTAATATTTGGTGGCTATTTACTGGTATCACTGTGAGGAAATTGCGAATTAAGGCTGATGATAAGACACATAAAAGGGATCTTGCTCCCTCTCTCTGAGCTGTGTTGGCTCTGCAGACTGAAGCAGGATCAAAAGCAGTAGGAGCCATTTTTATTAGAGAAGTTAGTGAAAATGTTTCAGAAATATTGAACAGATGTGCTAGATAGAATGGTGGTCACTTTTGCAGTAGTTTTTTTAAGGACTGAAACATGCCTTTTTTACTATGCAAGATTTGTGGCAAATAGGGGGGTTACTAATTAATATAGTTTTGAAACTGGCCTGATCCTGTTTCAGTGATCTCTTTGAATTGTCCTCTGACTACTATATACTGTTATATTAAATGTCACTGCTCATTGAATGTTAACTACAGCTAATAGCATGAGGGACAAATACTATCTCTGCATAAAATAAGTGGAGAAGTCATGATTTCACAGATTTCATTCTGATTTTGAAAACAAGAACAAAATGGGCATAGTTAAGCATGGTCTCGTGAAAATGCAATTCTTAATTTCACTAAAAAAAAGAAAAAAAGAAGAGTAAAGCTGAGTAACAATGAAGTTGTCAGAATTGCCAGCTAAATGCGGAGGTCCAGGCTGAGGCACTGCAGGGGAGGCCACACGCCACCCCACGCCACGTGTCCCTGTTGCAGACAGACAGGTCCAGTGTTCACACGAAAGGAACGGTTCTTGGCTGTCCTCTGCCACCACCCCCTCTCCTGGTCCCTTTCCCAGGCAGCTTACTCAGCTATGAGCGTGTGAGCATGGAGGTAAGTTAAAGAATCAAATCTCAGTGAGTGTCTGGCTTTGGTGGCATTTTTTGTTCGATTGTTTTTGTTGTGTTTTTTTTTTTTTTTTTTGATTTGGGGTTTTCCTCCCTTTCCTCTCTCCATTGTACCAGCTGCCTTGGCTTGGCCAAAGAGGGAAACGGTCACCCCGTGCTGGTGAAGGCAGTGTCACAGCATCACTGCTGTGAAGAGTCACAGCAGGGGAAGGTGTGGACGGACGTCGAAGCTGGAGGACAGATGGCATTGGTACAAGCCTCAGGAAAACCATTGATCTGAAGGCTGAGAAGTAAAATTAATTGCTAGGGAAAGGAGAAACAGGCAAACCCTCTTTTCTGACAAGCACTGAGAAGATGACCTATATTGCCAACTGCACACAGACGTACGTGTGTGAGGGGAGCACTGAATGCAACAGTCAGCCCCTAAAACACATTCACTTTTCCAAAAGAAAAATAACTTTTTAAATTTTTTTTTAAGTGAAAAGAACTAACAGTATTCATGTGGGGAGAGAAGAAGCAAAATTAAATTAAGGGTGTTTCAGGGGAGCAGTGAAAGGAATAATGGAATATCTAAGATTGCTCTGACTAGATATTGCAGCATATATTGGTTTTCTATTAGATTAAATAATAGGGTAGCAAACATAGCTATGACTTATTAGACAGCAGAGACCTCATCATTCTGCCAGGGCCCTTCTTCTGCTGTCTTTTCCTGTTTGCACAGAAGGAAATGCCTAACACTTATTAGCGTGTTGTTTCAGGTTTTGTTTGGTTTTGGGGTTTTTTGGTGACAGTGGGGGAGTAAGTGGAGTTAGATCTGAGGATGCTGAAAGGAAAGGCTGCAGGGAGAATTGTTGGAAAGAAAAGAGCGACAGGGAAAGTCACTTAGGAAAGGGAAAGTAGATTTTCATGTGATGATAAGAGTAGAGAAGAAAAATAGAGCAGTTGAAGGAAGATGGAAAATCAGTGGCATAGGTGCCTCTTGCTTTACCTTAGGAGAAGCTGGGAGAAAGGAATGGGATTAGGGTGTTCACTGAAGCTGCAATGGAGCAAAACTCTTGAGGAATGCCTTGTCCTAAACCTCTTGGGTGAAGATTACTATGGAAGACCACGGGACTAACCAGAGCTCACAGACAAGTGCCTCACCTATGTGGCTGGGTCTCTAAGCAACAGTGCCTTTTTGCAGAAAATACTGCAGGTCCTTTGAAATAAGGCTTCATACAGGTGAATCATGATATTTCAAAAACAGTGGAAATTACTTAAAGACCTGGATATTTGAGCATAAAGGGTTTTGTTGTTAGTTTTTATTATGGCATGTTCTCTCACAAATAAGAATGTTTCACTTTTTTTTTTGTGTGTGTGTGTGCTGGGAAGGCAGTTTCTGCTTTAAGTGGGGTTCAGCTGTGTAATCTTAAAGTGGTGTGTGACCTGCAGGAGCTTTAAACTCTTCCTGGAAAGTGTGGGACAAATGGGAGCCTAAAAGTAGATTTATTTCCCCTCCACCCCCTCCTCTGTGGCTAGATGGGGTAGACCTCCAACCATAGTGATTCTATGGTCCTATGATATTAATGAAAGTACAGCAGTATTTTTCATTATAAACTACATGCAACATTCTTAATAGTTGTTTGGTTTTGTGAGTTTTTGTCACTGTCTCATTCCAAGTTTTTCTACAGCTATGTGAACAATTGATTTATTGTTATTGTAGTCTCTGGTGCTGGCACCAAATCAAAATTAACATGGAGAAAAAGGTTTGGGTCAAACCCATTTGTATTTCTCTAACATGCAAGGGGATCAAAGAAGAAAACACAACTGTTTTACTGAGTTTGAAACAAACTCTTCCATTTTTCAGGCAATGTTACTGACAGCAGGAAGCCCTCTCAGGGACACTCTTTTTGTGAGATCAGTTATTGATTTCGGTGGTTTGAAGATGCTTTGGTCCTACCACCCTCCCTGACTAATTTGGTTTGGAATTCAAAGGGCTCCTGCTTGGGCATAGGAAAATTCCTATGCCCTTGGGATATACTCAAGAGATCACTCAAAGGGGAATTGCTTCCCCTCCAGAGAAGAGGCTCTACTCCCTGCAGGCACCACCCCCAGTGTGCCTGTGGCTTCACGGGCAGAGTTCCTTGAAGGATTCAAGACTTGGGTTACATTCAGTTCCTGAACAGTACAAATGAGGACATTTTACTCGAGTCTCCAGTATTCTGTCATGGTTACACAGCATGCAGGGGTTGATGTTTTATTTTGCTGATTTTGTAGAATAATCCAGAGCATCTAAATTGGGAACTGAAATAACTGTCTGATCTGTTAGGAATGTATCTAGTGCCTAGTCCATCTACTGACTAATACACAGGGAACCCAGACTCATCTGGTAGGCATCCTAAGTTAGCTGGGTTTGGATCCGTACACCCCTAAAATATCCCTTTGTGAATCGAACAGGAATGAGCTGCACCATCTTGAAGTGCTAAAACAACATATTTGAATAATTAAACATTATTGCTTTGTTTACTCTCGAATATTTTCATAGGCAAATAATATTCCCTGAATTCACAAATAGTTTCAGGATCAAAGAAATGCATTTTATAGAAATCAACCATGTGCAAAAGTAAATAAAATTTTTAAAGTAAATGCAGCTTCAGTTTTTCCTGCTTCCATATTGCTAGCCTGAACAGAAGCAAACCTCCCTCCCTCCTGCTATTCATCGACAATTCTCTCTCTAACAGGGTAGAGTTTGGAATGAAGAGTGCCTTCTGCCTGTGTGGTTACTCCCTGCTTTGCTCCCCAGGTGCCACCACATGATAGGGCTCTATTCGTTGTACAGACAAAAGATGGCAGGCCATGCAGAATTAAATATAAAGCTTGAAAAAGAACAGTTTGAAAAATTTTGTCGTTCTTAAACCAAATTACTTTCAAAGAACTTCTAAAGTGTTAGATTTGCACTTCATTGAAGAGCATGCAGCTTCTCTAACATTTTATTACAGAGAAGCCAACCCATTTTGCCCCCTGACCTCTCACTCTCCAGCCACAGTTTGTGCAGCTAGCTGTTTACTTTGTATGTGCTGCAATTCCAGACTGCCCTGGCTCAGGCTGTTCACAGACACAACCCTCCTGTGCTCCCCTGGGTGCAGCTGGACTGTGCACACACACGTACTCACAGGGAGTTTCTCTTTCGGGCTGTTTTTTTTCCTTTCAGTAAAGGTTCTGCAGACTAGAGGTATGTCTTTCCTTTTTGCATATGGAAATACTTAATGCTGTGTTTCTTACTGATAGAAAATGAAAGGGAAAAATTAGAACTCAGTGAACACATTTTTGGACTCATGGACTTGATTACCACTGCTATTGATGGTAATAGCCCTATCCATGAGAACAGTCCTACATGAGGAGAATTCGTTCACAGGGAAGGAATTTTAGAGCTTTCATGTGTTCCTGCAGGCTATGGATTCTTACCCTGTTCTCGTGAAGAGGGAGCAGTGACCATTCTGTCTTGTATGTACAACAGGGTACAAACCAAACTGTCTTTTGGGGATAGGAGAGCATAGTAATATTCTGGATAAGTCTAAGAAATAGGAAGTTACACAAATAAATTAGGTTCCAATTCTGATCTCATACTCTGGTGTAAATTAGTTATTTCATCAGAGCTGACCAATGCAGAAACTGATGCTTAACTCTTTCTAACTGCAGAGAGAATTAATTCACCCCTTCTCCTCAGCATCATCAGTAATTTCCAACCTCTATTTACAGGAACATAGGGCAATTAAAATTCATGTCTAAACACACCATGTCTCTACTTATCCAGTATTTGCACATGTACAATTTGTAAGTCTTAGGGTACAGTTACCAGTAGCCAGGTGAGTTGCAAGGAGCATCGTGCTTTTGGATATTCTGTAAGTGCTCAAGGTATCATGCTTAGCTCAGGGGACAGTACTGGAGATACACAACATGCTAGTATTGACTAATCTAAAACCACACAATTTTCCTCCTTATTGTCATAGCAAGCTATGATGATGCCTTCTGCAGCTAGAAGCATACAAAGACAGTAGTAAGACATAAGCAGCACGTCCCAAAGAATCCTACAGTTAGGTGTAAACATTCATAATTAGGTATATTTGGAATTACCAAACCTTTATTAAACAGGCATTGGTCACCACTTGCTTTGGATCTACTATGTCCACCAAAGGCTCCTTCATGGCAACATCCCTAATACAGGTCATGTCAAAGCCGTACACATTCTCCCACCCTGTCAATGCAAATGGATGTGTCAAAGATTAGCAGTAATAATAAAACTATATCTTGTTTCTCAAAGCATCTCTTATTGGAAAGAATTTCTACCATCCCCTAACTTTTGCTCTCCTGTTTAGCTCTTTGCTCCCTGCCCCAGCTGTTTATGTCATCTTTGCTATTTTACAGACAATGCAGTTGTGGCAAAATAACCCCTCAATGTACACCTTTGAACAAGTGGCCATTGCGCTTTACGTTGGGTTTTTTGTCCCAAAAACTGTGTTACATGAGATTTGTTGATGACTTTCATGGCTTTAGCTATCTGAACATGTTGTGCCAAATCATATACTATGTCAGGACACTTGGGAATAGCTGCTAAGGTTACTCCACCCTTTCCTGTCCCTTCTGGTTAATATTTCCTTTTTTTATAGACTGCTCTTTTCCTTAAGGAGTCTTAGTTCCGGCAAGTGAATTACTGGCAGCAGTAGAATTACAAGGGTGTTTCAATATCTGGGGCATCCAAGTTTTAATCTGCATGTACATCATGACAAAAAAGCAAAACGTCCACCTTCTACAAGATTTAAAAGCCATGCTGATCTTCCATATTTGAGCTTGTCTTCTGATTGTTCCAATAAAAGCTTCTTATCTTGCTGAGGTTTTATTTTCTTGAGCAAAATGAAAACATGGAAACATAAGCTAGCTTTGCTTTTAAGATTGGTTAACAAAATGAAAAAAAAAAACCTTCAAAGTGAAATCTTAATCTTATGAATTGTATTAAGGTCCACTTAATCCTCCATCTGAAAGTCTAAAGTGAATACTATGAACTTTAAAATAATGAACACAAGCAAGGTAAACTGGTAAACAGCAGCAGTAGGCATGTTTGAAATGTCTTTCTTTTTTCCACAGCATAGCATTTGAGCTACTGATGTTCTCAGAGGACTGTGACTGGAAATGTAGTGTGAGCAAAAAATCTGCAGATTTTGAAATTGCATATACATAGGGGTATAAAAAGTGAGGGAGGAAGTGAAATAGGGGAAATCAGAAATGAAAGTGTCTTACAGAAAAATATTTTAGAGGAGAAAAAGTGTCCCAAACATTTATTTTTATTTATGAAAAAATAACTGAGTTGAAGACAGATGTATTGATTATGAGAAAACAAAAAAGGCTTAAGGCTTAGAAAGGAAGGGGTTCAAAAGCAAAGGTGAAAGAATGCATAAGGGAGGGTTTTTTTGCCAAAAGGGCTTTAATTCCTTTGCAGAATGGATGCCTCATATCCTTTTGAATCTGTAAATTTTGTAAGGAATTTAGCTGTCAAGGGCATCCCACAAATGAGGAGAAAAATCTAGGTTGCACATGAGGAGTAGATATAAACTCTCCCCAGCACCTGCACAGACTTCTCATCACTGCCTCACTGCTGGGCCTGCTCAGGACCCAAACCAGCAGTTCTCTATATTGGCACTGAACTTAAACACAGAAACACCAGAATTCTTTTCTGGGAACTGCAAGGCAGGGAGTGAGGAATTAGGCATTTTCATTTAAAGGTTGACAGAACCCAGAACCCAGTAATTTTACCCAAGCCTTTGCATATGGCCTTAGTGAATGAAATTGTTTAGGAATTTTGTGATTTTTTTCCCCCCAATGGAAAATGCCTTTAAGTGAAATTGAGCAGCTCTAGAAAAATAGAGAAAGAAAAAATTAAAATAAGAGTGAAATAAAGTAGAGATTATTCATTTCATCAGAACTATTATGAAGAAATAAAACCAAACTTGGATGACCTGGGGAAGAAGTTGAATGTGAACCAGAGTATGACCTTGTGGTGATGGAAGTGAACCACATGCTGAGATAGGAGGAGCTTCCAAAACTGGGTTTGTTTAGCCTGGAACAGCAAAGGCCAGTGGTGAGATCTGACTGCTGTCTGCTGCAGACACCAAGTCAGTCAGATTCCCTCCAGGTGACAAGGGACAATGAGGTCAAGTGTCAGCAAGAAGAATTCTGACTGGATATTCAGAAACACATTTACTCCTGAGGGAGCTTCAGGATTTGAACAAGTGCCCAGAGAAGCTACGAAGTCCCCAAGCCTTGACTGCAGGGCTGAGCCCTGAATGACCTGCTCCAACTGTGAAATCTGGCTTGCCCTGGGCAGGAGCTGGACTACATGGCCTGCAGAGGTCACCAACAGCACCAGCTATTCAATGAAACTTCCATGACAAAAGCCATTTTAAATGTAAAGGAAAAGTCAATTTTATGCATCTGTGAAGTAAAAAAAGTTTAGAACTTTTTTCATATCAAAGTAAAACGGAAATTTCTGATTGTTAATTTTTAAATTAAAATTCTCACATCAAGGGTTTTAAAAAGTTAAAAAATAATTACAAGGTTTTTTTCTTCTTGACAAGCTTAGTAGTGAGGTTTTTTTTCTAGGCTTATTTATTAAAATTTACAATTCATTTGCATCTTATTAATTTTTCTGGTTTTGTTATTTTAAAAACAAAAACCAGCACTTGGATGGCAAAAGAATATTATCAGTTTTAATGGCAATTATGTGGGATGATATATTTATCAAAACAACAACAGAACCTAAATCTCCCAAAATCCACATTTTAAAACAGAGGTAGAAGTATCGATATAACTCTAAGCAAGGTCTACATCAATCTATTCATGCATTTTAAACTACTGCAAGTCTCCTGAATTTATTACCAGACTAGTTTTCTCAGTGTTCATGTTTATATTGGAATTCTAGCCTGGGCAACATAGTTTCTTGGCTTTCACAAAACTTTGCCAGTAAAAAGATTACAGTAGGTGGCTATAGAGCAAATATTTTAGTGAAACAAGCATAGAGAAGTGCTGCTGTTACTCACAGTGAATTTTGAAGTCCTTGTACTGTCTGTCTTCGATTGCTACCACGTACAAAGCAGCTCGGTCTGGAAACATTAGCCCTCCAGGTTTCTGTTGATGAATTGTGGGGAAATGGATCTCGTAATCTATTCACCTGACAAAGACATCACATTTTGAACTGCACATACAAAAACCAGACAAGCACCCCCTGCATGCCTTTATTGTTTTCCTTCAAATTGTCACATCAGCTCTAATCTCAGCAACTCTTGTAGCCTGTAGCCATGTCATTAGAAAGTGTCTATGTGAATTTCACCAGCAGTTAATCAAAAGCAAAGCTCCTTCACTGAGATTCCCTTTGTTAATCTGTTTCTTAAAGCCTAGAAAATGGTGCTTGGAGATGTAACGGTGACTTGTTATGGTGACAGTGGGAGAGGGAAGGCTTGTACAGTCAGAAAATAAATGATGATTGCTCCAGCAAAGAGTAGGACATGCAGAGCACCTACCAGCCACTTGTCTCGTGCGAAGATGACTGTGTTTAACATTGACTCATAGAACAGACAATAACCCATCCACTCGCTGATGATGATGTCTACTTTATCCACAGGTAATTCAACTTCTTCGACTTTACCTTTAAATATTGTAATTACTGAAAAAAGAATCCAAAGAAATATGTTTCACATAATAAAACAACTGATTAAGTTCCTTGCCAGTGAGTGTCAGGCAAACCTTCTCAATGGGATTCTCCTCCTGAATGCCTGTAGATAAGTGATCACTCCATGCAGCTCAACAGATTTTACACTATTTTAAAACTACTTGCAAGAACTATAATAAACAGACGCTTTAGTAGCAGTATAGAAGAGAAAAACCAATAAACACAAGCTCCAAGCCAAATAAAACCTATATATAAAAAAAAAAACCACAACAGTAAAACTGACCTTACCTGGTTACCTGCATGATCTCATTTTGCATGCCCCTTGGAATTTTGAAGATTTCTAGATCATTGACCAAGTAATGCAAAGAATTCACTTAGACTCCTGTAAACATCCCTGTAGAGTTACACATACTTGACCTCATCACTGAGATTTTAGAGAATTATGGAACTAGTGTCTAATTCTCACCTGCTTTTCAAACATATTATGCTAGCTTCACAATAAGCAAACTAAGGCTTATTTCCTTCATGAATTCTAGGGAGCTGGTTCAACTAAGAAAGTCAGATCTAGCCTGACAGTGATAACAAGCTAATTCCTAAAAAGCTGTCCCTACAATACAGAGCTGATAAGTGGGCCTTAAGATAGAGGAAGTCATCCTTGAGGTTGACCCAGACAACTAGCCCTAAGGTGTAATTCTTTAAGGGCATCCTGATACCAAAAGAAACTGTTGGTCCTCCAAGGATAGGAAAGGAATGTCCTGTAGATATGAAGCAGCTGCCAGCATATGCTCCATCACTACATATGGTGAAGGAGGAACTGGAGCTCAACCAAAAGACACGAGTACGAGACCCTGAGACCAGCAGGGATGCCCCGGAGACCACTGACCCAAAGTAATGAGCACGGGAGACTGGGAGGAGAGCACCTGACTGAGCTCCTGCCTGCTCCACACAACTTTACTTTTACTGAATCTTCCAGTATCAGCAGTGCACAAATAAGAATGTTTGTTTGTACAAACACAGTTCTCTCATGAAAAATAATTTTTCATTCTTTTGTTTCATGACTGAATCTTTCATAACACACTGGCATTCTCACTCTGAATCTTCTACCTTTAGACTTGTATAATTTTCCACAGTTACCTGAAGTGCCTGCTGGAAAACATTGCTGTCAGGTATTCTGTCACCAAATTAGTTTCAAGGAAATTAAAAAGGTTGCTAGAAGTTTGATGTAGTAGAATATCAGGTCCTCAGAGACAGTATTACAATACATCACACTACTTGTAATACTATACACTAGTTAGAGAAGACTGGGTATGCACTGCAGAAGTAAATCAACAAGCATTTAATAGAATTAGTTGATACTAGAACAGATACTTTGCTTAAAGGAAAATTAAATGCTGGTCCATATTTAAGTCAGTTGTAACAATCTTGTTTTAGGAGCTTTACAGAATTCACTAGTCATTCTTGCTTTTTTAAAAAAATATACATCCTACCTAAAAATGTATTCTGAATTCTTTAAACAAATAACTTTTAGCTTGGGTTTGTCTGCTGTTTTATTGTTTTTTGCAGTGAGTAAAGTCTCACAGTTCTGGATTCTTCCTTGACAAGGTAGTTGATACACTTGAAACACGGGAATAAAGTCAATAGGGAATATTTTACTTTCCATTACTAATTGATAAGATTACTGTATTAATAAACAGCAATTTTTAATGATGGTTATTTTTATTGATGGAAGTGACCAACATTCAGTTTGAGGAAGATGAAGATAGCTACGCTCATTTAGCTAGAACTAGGTTAGCTAGTTAGTCCAGTGATTTTTAGAACTGAGCTCAGAGAAAATGAGGTTTTCTTTTTCCAAAATACATGCAGTACTAGTATTAACTAACGAGATGTGGCCACTTTATTTGCACAGCAGTCTTTTAATCCAGACTTGCCCCCTGAGAGTTTGGAACACTGTAATTCAGACTGGTAACAAAGATCTGCTGTTAAGAGTAACCTGACTGGGAAAGAGCAGAGTTCTCTTATCCCTCTCATTCTTTAATCTCCTTCCTTTCACAGCTAATAGCTCCAGCCACTCATTCTCTTTAGTTCTCTTTTCTTCTAAGAACTTTCACTGCCATAATTTTTCTGGAGTGAATTTCAGCACTGTTGACAGCTGCTGGACCAACACGCCTGCAATTGAAGCATTCTGTTTGTATCTCAAACAGTGACAGTGTAACCAGCAGCAGCAGCAGCAGCAGCACTACCCATCTCCCTTCACTCTAATGAAACAGCTTCATAAGGCATCACTGAGGGGAGAGACTGCTGTCCCCAGCTTACTGTATCTGTTCTGCAAACAGTGGGGCTTCTCTTGGATCAGCCCCTTTTTATGACTGTATTTCTTTAGACAATTAGAAGGGGAAAAAGAAAGATTTCCATGAGGAACAAGATCCTTTGGTTCAGTACCTGGTTGCATTAAAAGAAAAGTGGATGTACTGTAAAGCATGTAACTGTAAATGTTAGTTCAGTTACTATAGAATCATAGAATCCTTTAGGTTGGAAGAGACCTCTAAGATCATCAAGTCCAACCATCAAGCCACGTTATGTGATTTGTTTATAGTGAAGCCCAAACTGCAGATGGACAGGCTGCTGAACAAGGCAGCTCTCCTGCCAAAGGGCAGGGGTCTCTACTTCTTCCTCCAGCGTTGCCAAGGACTTGCTTGTGGGAAAAGCAGGAGGAGGAAGCAGAGATAAACACCCTCTGCAGCCTCTGGAGCATGATGAGTCCTTCTCACTCACTCTGATAACACACAGCTCCTGTTGCTGGCAATGCACTGGTCTGTGGTATGCTGTCTGTGAAAGGCCTTTCTGGGAATATACAGGCTCTGCACCAAAGGTGCAGGATAACCAAACTGAGGTCAGCACCTCACTGCTTCAATGCCTTACCCCTGCTGTGGAGGAGAGTGTTTTGTGGTCCTCTGCTTCCTTCTTTTTCTGAACCAGAAGCTGCACACACTGGATGGCCTCACATCCTACGTCACTGCTGTTCTATTCACACCACACGACTCAAATACACACGCTGTACAAAAGATTCTTCTTCCAAAACAGCTCTGTGGTAGTCAGAAGCTGCTAGTGACAGCAATAAAAATTACAGCAGATCTAAACCAGAACAGAAATCTATTCTTGTGCATATGCTGGCAGAGCACTAGCACAGCCAGCTAAAAGTAGGGGCAAATAATAGTCTGGCCAGCTATGACCTGTGCTGCTCTGCAGCAGAGGCAAGCTCCTCACAAAGCACTGTTAAAGAAGGAATGACTCACAGCCTCACTTTAAAAAGCCTGATTTTTCAGGTTGTTTCAAACTTATCTTGTGTGCAGTGATTTTGAGGAGGACTGAAGACATGAAACAGAGCTTGCTGGAGATTATTTCTTGTTAAGAATTTTCATTAGGTTGGGGTATTTTTAGTTTTTAGGGGTTTTTGGTTGGTTTGTTGGGTTGGTTTTATTTTGTTTTGTTTTGTTTTTTAACTGAAGTGTTTCCACAGTCCTGGAAATGTCAATGGTCTTAAAGAAAAAAAAAAATTCTATGATACTGTTGTTCTGAGAACTGAACATTTTAGTTTGTGTGAATGTCTGTCTATGTTTTTTTTAAAAAAAAATATTTTTAAAAGTTGGAAATCAGAAGAAGCTCTTAGTGAAAAATCTGTATTGCTATGGAATATTTTTTGCTTTGAACCTTCTTTCAGTTTGAATGGAAAATGTGTGGGTGTATTGATTCTATTTAAGAGATGAGGCAGAATTCAAATGGCTGAAAAATTTTGGGAAGTTCAGCTCTAAAACAAGCCTTCTGTCTGCTTTGCTAAATCAAATTGCCTGCTGAGGAGTCCTATTTGCTTCTGTTGTCTTGAGCCTAGAACTATCTATAGAAGTAACTTCTCCCATTAGGAACTGTTGTAGTGCCTAGAATGAGGTGCTTAGTTTTGTTTTCACATAAGTAATCTATGCAAACCTACTATTTAGATATAAACCACACAACATATATTAATCAGAAAAAGCAAAAGAGTTATCTTTTCCTTCTCCTGAAGAGAATATTTTTATATCTGCCTTACTGTTGTCCAAGTGATTGGCCTTGATAATTTTCTCCGAGTAGTCAGATATACTTGAGCATTCAATCTATGAAAAAAAGAAAAGAAGAAAAGCAAGGAGAAGAGTGTTAGAGAGCTCAGCTGTATGAATAAAACAAAATCTACTGAAGGTAGCAAAGACTCTGCAGAACATGCAACCACTGTCAGAGTAAATCAAACCTGTGTTGGCAGGATCATGGTCAATGATATCTTAATTTTTAAACTCCAGTCTGTGCTTGAGTTAAAGTGGTTTATATAGGTAAGATTTTTTAAAAAACTTTTGAAGTGTGGAAAAAAGAGGTCCTAACAACAAAATGACATCATTTATTATTTGTATTGTTTAATTTACTCCTGCTACTGCAGAATGTCACCTTCTTCCCCCCCCAGAACCAATCTGCTGAAGGGAATGAATTAGCATGGTGCTACATTTCCTCACGCATTTTAAAACACAGCTTTAAAACAAACTTTGTGAATAAGGTTAAAATTCAAACTGATGCCCATACAGATCTGTGTCAAGAAGCAATTGCTTTTCTCTGTGAAAACATGGTCATCTTTGGCAACGTGTGCTATCCAGCCAGAACCAGCCATCTCCCACAGCAGACACAGCTGGCAGCACTGCAATCACAGAGCCATCCAGAGCTGTGCATCTTCTCCTGTGACCACTTCTGGGCTTTTATTAGGCAAGTAATTACAAAATGCTTCTAGTTTTAGATTTGCCCCCAAATTTGTTAAAATCTGAGTTCTAGCATAAAAGCCCAAGTCTGCAATGACATTTGATATCTGGTAGAGAAATTCTGCATTCCATTAATCTCCCTTTGAAAATCATGAAGGCGAAATTTGCTGGTAGTCACCAAATCAGTTCCAAATTTACCTCTTCCAAATTTGACTGCCAACAATACTTTGTATAATCCTTGTCTCTCCAGCTCCCCTATGGGAACGTCAAGGAGGATGACATGACCTCTAGTGAGCTGCTTTGTACGTCCAGTGAAGGCCATTTCACCTCTGAACACCAGACCGTGCCTGACCTCTGTGGTGGCACTCATGGATGGCAGGAGAGTGGGTGGAAGGACACACAAATCCACTATTCTTTTTATATAGCCCACGAAACAACTAGACATACCAGCAGTCATCCTACCAATGCCTGTCCCCATGGGAACAGCAGCATTAGTTCTGCTTCGCTTGCCTGGGGATATAAACTGCTCCTTAAGATGTCTGACTCAGTGGCCTGAATCTAAACCAAAACTGGCTTGTAGAAGGGAGCACCAGAGTGCCAGTCCAGAGAGTCCAAGGCAGAAATCCCGTGGGGAGAACTCCATCCTTTCTCTCTGGCTTCTTCTTCCTTTAAAGTATAGACTAGATGTCTGTGCTTACAGCCATTATAACATACTCAGTTTTCCTATTTGTATTCACATCTGCCTGGCATTTTAAATTCCACTGCCCGTTCTTTCTGCTTGTTTTGGAGGACTTCTAAATAAAGCAAGGGTGTGTAGGTGTTTGGAGTTTGCTTTCCAACCTTTTTAAAGAAAAAGATGCAAAGAAATAAAAATTTCTATTTCATGAATGACTAGAAATTTAAAAAAAATCAGCTTCACTCTCAAAGCAACAAAATGATAAAAAACCACTCAGTGTTCCAGGAAGAAATATATTTCAGGAAATAAACTTACTTTCTGGTGGCTAGAGCTGGTTGTCTCTATTTTGACTTGGACACTATACTGTGGGACAATTTCATTTTAAAAAGCAATTCATTTCAGAAAAAGACAACGGTGAATTTGTGAAGAAATAGGAAAAAAAAAATCTGTACTGTCAAGTTTTTCCCCAGTAATCCTTCAAGTCAGCGACCTGCTCCAATCTGTCCAACTTCCCAAAGCACTGTATTTTACAAAAACTGTGCTTGAATAAAATACGTTTGTACCTCAGTTTACAATCATAGAATGGTTTGGGTTGGAAGGGACCTTTAGAGACCATCTAGTCCAACCCCCCTGCCACAGACAGGGACACCTCCCACTAGATCAGGTTGCTCAAAGCTCTGTTCAACCTGACCTTAAGTACCTCCAATGACAGGGCATCCACAACTCCTGGACAACCTGTTCCAGTGTCTCATCACCCTCACGGTAAACAATTTGCTGCTTATATCCAATCTAAATCTACTCTTTCTGTTTAAAACTATTGCCCCTTATCCTATCACTCCAGGCCCTGGTCAAAAGTCTCTCTCCACCTTTCTTGTAAGCACCCTTTATCTATTGAAAGACCACAATAAGGTCTCCCTGCAGCCTTCTCTTCTCTAGGCTACTAGAGAACCAGCCCAGCTCTCAGAGCCTCTGTTCACACAGACGTGCTCCATCCTCCTGGCCAGACTTCCCCAAACCCAGCTCAGGACACCAGCTGGCTTCCTGGCCCGCAAGCACACGCTGCTGCTCACACCCAGCTCTGCCCACCAGGTCCTGCTCTGCAGGGCTGCTCTCAAGCCCTCCGTTCACACTGACATTGGGAATTGCCCTCACCTTGCACTTGGCCTCATTGAACTTGATGAGGTTCACACTGGTTCACTTCTCAAGCCTGTGGATCCCTCTGGAGAGCATCCTTTCCCCAGCCACATCAGCTGCACCACTCAGCTCTGTGTCTCTGCAGACTTGCTGGGGGTGAACTCGATCTCACTCTCTAAGCCATCAATGGCCACATGAGATAGCAGTGGTCGCAGTATGGAGCCTTGAGGGACCCTTGAGTTTCCTCAGCTGTATCCTGTTCTGTGTTTATATTCATCTCTACTTTCATTTTATTTCTCAGGCTTCAGTCTAATGCCACAAATGTCTCCATTTTTACCTGGCTCTTTTCTGAAGCAGTCACCACATGCCCATATTTTCTTTTCCCCCAGACTGTGTCCTTATCACTGCACCTTTTCATCCAAATCAGCTAACATCTGACACGTGCCTTTATTTTATGTGTCTGACTCCTTCTCTACCCTGCCTTATTTGTCTGAAAAATACCACAGAATTCAGGTAGTTCTACTGCAGTCATTGTGCTGCATTTTGTATGACTAAATGCACCAGATGAACAAAGGTTTCAAGGGATAACTGAATGTATTTTTCTGTCCCTCATTCACCCCCCTCAAGCACCAACAGCCACATGCCAATCCAATCTCTACATGTCTTACAGTAGCTCCCCAGGTAGATGAACATCATGGCATGATCCTCCAACAGGGGTTAGGGATCAGAGCACATGAAGAAAGAACAACAGAGTGGAGTGGTTCTGTTCAGCTTGTAGAAGAGAACCCCCTTATCCAACAGCTATCTTTAACTGTCTAAAAAGGACTTGCAGACAAAACGAAGTCAAACTCTCCTCTGAAGTGCACAAAAGCTATTGGCTGTGGCAAAGGAAATTCCTGTGGATGGTAGCACTGGAACAGGTGTTGAGAGATGATTTAGAGTCTTCATCCTTGGAGGTTTTCCAGATTGGACTGGACACGGCTTGAACTACCTGATACAGCTTTAAAAGTAAGTCTGCTTTGAGCAGGAGGTTGGATTAGATACTTCCAGAGGTCTTCTAAACTAGATCTTTCTATGAGTCAGTAATTCTGATTTACATCTCCTGAAGACCTAGAGATGATTCTAGCAGTTGGCTGAGGTAGTAGCAAGGATTAAGTTCCAACAGTGAGTAAGAAGGAATAAGAAGAACCAGACAAGGTAGTGACAAGGTATTATTTGAATCTGAAGAAAGGAAAGAATGTGAAAGAGGAGAGTGATTTTAGTGGCACTGTAGTCTGAAAACCAACACTCTGAATCTGTCAACAGGTTCCCACATCACACTGTTTGAAAAAATCACATCTAACTGTAGACAAGAAACTGAAACCTCAGTTCTATGTAATAATTCATGGCAAATGTTTGCTTTTTAAAAGGAACACTCACTTGTTGGCACTCTTTGCCAATAGGACCATAAAATCTGAATTTGACTGTAAGATTGCCACTGTCATATCCCTGAAACATCTGCTTTCCAACAGACACAGCTCTGCAGCTTGCTTTGTGACAGGGTTTGTGGTGAGGTAATTCACCTGGCAAGGAGGTTGAAGCTCTCAGGCCATGGCAGAGGAGTTTCACACCTAAGTGAGTTCCTTTGAGAGCTACACCTCCCAGCTTCAGTACTGAACACTCCATGAGTAAGCTCACACTGATGTGCCACTGAGCTTTATAAATGTCTAAAGTGCAGCCTGAACTGTAAAGAAGTACAAAGACAAAAAAAAACCAACAAACTTGTGGAAAAGTATTTCATTTTCTTTTACTAGGTAAATATTCTGCCAGTGAACAGGCTTACTGTAGAACCAGATAAGCACCAATGCCAGCACAAGAGAGGGAGAAAGACCATATGGCCAGGGATCTGGGAGACAGGAAGGTGGGAGCACAGCATCACACTTAGTACATGCTTCTGCGTTTGCAGCACTGCAACATCTTTGTGCAAGACTTGCACTCCTGCCCCAGAGAAGGCCACGGGTTTACTCTCCTTGAGGCTCCAAACTGGTAAACTCTGTATCTGGTTTACAAGAAATACATCCTCTCTGCCAATTCTTTATATTAAGCCTCACGCTTAAACTCAAAAATTTTTGCCAGCACCTTCTGATTTCAGCTATCTATACATCCATGCTCTAGTCTGATAGTCAGGTGAGGCACTCAGAATTAATATCAGATTTTGAAGATATACCCCTGAGAACTGAACAGGAGCTCTTGCATTTCTTGCATCGTTACCAGCAATAGAGATGCAGAGTTCAGATACTCAGTGACAGCGTGGCCTCAAATGCACAGATGTAGCCAACTAAGTTTTAGTAAAGAATTTTGTCAAAGGAGTACACAAAGAAACAAAACCTAGTTGCCCTTTTCTATGATCTGTTTGCCCTGCAGACACAAGTCCAAACCAAAAGTAAATTGTATTTGCCACTTTAGAGTCAGTACAAATAACTTAATATACTTAGGAAGCAAATCTATGCTCTAATGACTTCCCTGCAGAGAACTTCACACTCATGCTCCTAAGGTTCAAAGTATTTAATGTAATCATACCCTTCTGCCTCTGAAAAGCATTACTGTAGGCACAGAAACATGCACATGCTTTCATGCTTGATTCACTGAGTTGTAATGTACAGGGAAAAGTGTGTTTTAGAAATTTGTTTCTAAGACTGGGAAGTTGCAAAACTTAAGAACTAAAAAAAAGCAAGACATTCCTTTTGACACCTCTGAGTAAGGAGCAAGTTCATTTAACAATTTTTTTTTTCAGCCAAGAAAAAATGCAGATGTCTACCAGATCAAAGACTCCACACAGAAAAGACATTACACCTCAGTTTGGAAAAGGCACACTACCACAAGTCATAGAAAGTAACAGAACCCCACTGAAGTCACTGTAAATCAAGCCATGCAAGAGCTTGAAAAGAATAATTTCAAACCAAGACAAGTAAGAAAAGGTAATTTACCAATCCAAATTCTCGGGCAAAATGAACAAACTCACTCAAAATATGAGAGGAAGTCTTCTTACCCCATAAACCTTCTTGGCTCCAGCCTTTGCAGCAAACATGGAGAGGATTCCCGTGCCACTTCCAACGTCAAGGACAATCTTGTCTTTAAAAACATGTTTGTTGTGATACATTGAGTTTCTATATGTTAACGTGCGCACTTCATCCTTTAACATTTCCTGGAATAAAAAAAAAAGCATTGTGTTATTATTGGAAATGCTTATATGCATTCAACACTGCTGCTGAATGCATTCTTACTATAATTAAACCATTACTAACAACACAGCTCAAAGAGTTTTTCAAGTTAACTTGGGGTGCACACATCAAACCAACTATAAAATGCTAGCTACTTAGAACTGAATTATTAAGAAGAATCATGACATCCTTTGTAAAAATTTGTTTCTCTAAATATTACTTCACTGCTACAATTGACAACCAGAATGTAACCTATTCACAGCACTGCTTTGGGCATAGACAGCAGCCACAATACTAAGAAAGTTAACAAAGGCAAATGCAGAGTCCTCCACATGGGGAGAAACAACCTCATGCACCAGTGTAGGTTGGGGACTGGTTCTCTGGAAAGCAGTGTTTTGCCAGAAATTATTTTGGGAACCTGGTGGACAGCAGCTTGATCATGAGCCAGCAGTGTGCCCTTGAGCATTTTGGGCTGCACTAAAAAAAGCATTACCAGTAAATAAAGGGAGGTGGTTCAACACTAGTGAGACCATAGCTGGGGTCCTGTGTCCAGCTCTGGGTTCCCCAGGACAGGAGATGTTGGAGCAGATCCAGTGAAGGCCTGTGAACATGATTAAGGCATTGGAGCATCTGACGTGAGGAAGGACTGAGTGAGCTAGGAAGGAGAGAAGGCTCAGGGCATCCGATCAATGTGTATAAACATCTGGTGAGTGGGGAAGGACAGAGCCCTCCCAATGGTAACGAATTAAAGAACAAGAGGCACAAATGGCATGAACAGGTTTTTCATAGCCTTGTCCAATCAAGTTTTTAAAATGTCCAAGGATGGAGCCTCCATAGCCAGAATATTAAACACCTCCCAGTAACAAGTATTTTTTCCAGTTAATTTTGTGCCAATGACATCATCAAGCTTCTTCAGCCCTGGTGGAAACAGCTCATCAGGCCCCACAGGCTTACGTATGTCTCAATTAAGTGATCCTTCTCTCTTGAGGGCAAGTCTTCCCCACTCTACACTTTGTCACTCATCTTAGGGACCTGGGATTCCTGAAGGCAAGTCTCACAAGTGAAACCAGAACTGAACAAGTATTTTCAACGTCCTTTGTCACCAGATTTGCTGCCTCATTCAGCAACAGTCCCATCCTCTCCTCAGTCTGCACTTTGCTGTTAGCACGTAGGGAAGCCCTGCTCTGTTAACCTTCCCATCCCTTCCCAGATTCATACAGAGATGTAACTTAGCTTTCTTAACCCTGGCCCTGAAATTGCTCCTGGGTCACAGGGCCCTTCTTCTACCTCTTTTATGCTTCTTTTTTGATTTGAATTTTGTCAGGAGCTTCTTGTCTGTCCATGCAGGCCTCCTGCCACTGCTGCCTGACTTCCTGCATGTCCGGATGGACTGTTATTTGAGGTGGTGAGCCTTGAAAATCAGTTTTTCTGAACCCTTCTCTGCAGGACCATTTTCCATGATACTTTTCCAAGCAGATCCCTGAAAAGGGTGAAGACTGCTCTCCTGAAAGCCAGGTTTGTCAATAAGACAAACAGCATCATGCTCTCAGGATCCCAAACTTCACCATCTCATGGTCACTGCAGCCAAGCCTGTCCTGGCCATCACATCCCCAGCTGGTTCATTCTTTTTAGCAAGTATCAGGGAGAGCAGAGCACCACACGCACCACATATATCCCCCCAGCTTCCCATGGGTTCAGATCATCTGTGGCAGGAATTTATCATCACACTCAAAAAATGTCCTGGATTGCTTATGTCCCACTGCCTTTCAGCAGATGTTGGGGTGATTAAAGTATCCCATGGACCAGAAATCAGAATCATGCCTCTTGCAGACTTGATACTTCTTTCAGTTGTGTGAAGAAGAACTCATCTACTTCTTCTTCTTCTTGATTAAGTGGCATTCCAGTCATGTGAGCAACCTCATGACCCCTGTGAGACCGTAGCCAAGCAACTGCACACTAACTTCTAATTCCTACTGTTCATTCCCCAGGCTGGATGTATTCATGCACAAGCACTTCAAAGAGTCTCACTCTGATGCTCATTTTCCAGAAAAGATAGGAATGCTTCCTGCATAATGTTGCCTCTTGGCACTTCCTTTTTGTGTTCTTATACAATGGGGTGGGGCCCTTCTGCTCTGTTTGGTTGACTAAGAGGCTCACACCACATAGAGGTCTGTGGGGCTGGATGGGATCCACCCAAGGGTGCTGAGGGAGCTGGTGGAAGAGCTCACCAAGCCACTTTCCACCATTTATCAGCAGTCTTGGCTAGCTGGGGAAGTCCCAGTGGACTGGGAGTCAGCAAATGTGACATCCATCTACACAAAGGGCTGGAAGGAGGATCTGGGGAACTACAGGCCTGTCAATCTGGCTTCAGCTCCAAAGAAGGTTATGGAGCAGATCATCTTGAGTGCCATCACATGGCACATACAGGACAACCAGGCAATCAGGTCCAGGCAGCACAGACTAGTGAAAGGCAGGTCCTGCTTGCCTCACCTGATGTCCCTCTACGACAATGTGACTCTGTGGATTTTGTCCACCTGGACCTCAGTAAAGCCTTTGACACTGTTTCCCACAGCATTCTCATAAAAAAAAAAATGGCTGCTCATGGCTTAGCTGGGCACATCCTCTGCTGGGTAAAACACTGACTGGATGGCCAGGCCCCAAGAGTGGTGGTGAATGGAGATAAATCCAGTGTTCCCCAGGGCTCAGTATTTGGACCACTCCTGTTTAACATCTTTGCCAATAATCTAGACAAGGGGATAGAGTGCACCCTCATTAAATTTGCAGATGGCACCAAGCTGGGTGGAAGTATTGATCTGCAAGACGTCAGGGAGGCTGCACCATCTGGACAGGCTGTATTGATGGGTCAGTGGTATGAGTTTCAACAAGACCAAGTGCTGGGTCCTGCACTTGGGTCACAACAACCCCAGGCAGTGCTCCCAACTTGGAGTAGAGCAGCTGGAAAGCTGCCCAGCAGAAAAGGACCAGGGGGTATTGGTCAATAGCCAGCTGAATATGAGCCAGCATTGTGCCCAGGTGGCCAACAGCATTCTGGCTTGTATAAGGAACAGTGTGGTCAGCAGGACTAGGGAACTAACTGTCTCCTGCACTCTGCACTGGTGAGGCTGCCCCTTGACTGCTGTGTTCAGTTCTGTACCCCTGAGTGACCCAGCCTGCCATGAGACAGGAGTGAGGGCTAACTTGGTGTGCTTTGGGAGAGGGGTTAAGGTGTCTGGGACCATCAGGTTCCTGTGCTGTCTCTGGGCATGTGGAGACTCACTGAGCTGCCATGCCAATCAGCTGAAGGAAGGAGTCTTCTGAAAATAAGATAGTCCCATTTTGGCTAAGCAAACAAAAGCAAACAGCTGTGACACAGATTTTGAAGGCTATAGTGTCCAATCAAAGACCTTTGCCTAATTAACAGCAAAATAATATTACACTGTTCTTCTGCTGACCACTTGCCCAGTATAGAATAATATCATCAGTAACAGGCAGAGCAGCAGCCAAACTCCTCCCTCTGCTACACATCACACCCCAGAGACCCAAAGCGCCCGACAGCCAGAGGAGGAACAAGCCAAAGCACTCACCCACTGCAGTGGACACGAGGAGGGAGTGAGCTGGCCGAGGAGCCAAGCTGTGGGAGGTGGGAGCCAATCCAGCCCATGAGTGCAGTTACATAGCAGGGACTCAGAGACAGCTTCGTGTTCCAGCCCAGCCGTCGTGGGATCTCCACTCACCATGAAGAGTCAGGGAGCCCTTCCCACAGCCAGAATCCCCACACAGCACAGGCACTGCATAGACCAGTCTCCCAACTCCAAGCAGCATCAGCTCTTACAGAGGTGGCTTCTTCCCCCACCTCCAAGTTACTGTGGGGGCACGTGGTGGGGATCTCCTCATCAGTTCCCACCCAAGGCTGGACAGACCCTGGGTGAAAACCCACCAGGAGGGGCTTTCCTGCCTGGTTGTGAACATCACCCATATGCCAACCCTCATTCAGGGCTGGGGGTTTAACCCCAGCACTGCAAGTGTACACCCCTAAATATGGTAATGAGCCTAATGGAGTACATACTAATCATACATAAATATGTTACTCAACTCTCCACCCAATTCATGCTAAATGTCACCTGGAAGGCAGGGACAGACAGGGTCAGGATACAAAAACATGCCAACAGGAACACCTCTCTTGGCAGGGGGCAGGAAGTCTGCAAGTCCAGCAGAGATGCTTGGCAGGCGGTTCTCCTCTTCCTGCACCCAAGACATGGGCACCTTCTTGGTAAGAACTGCACCTCCCATATATGGTACCCCTTCTCCTGGTACTGCTGTTGTCTATTACACTATGACAGAGGCTTGCACCTCTGGCCGTGTCAAACGTTACCTGGGAATTATGATCTCAAGCTCAATTTTCCTCTTGCAGTCAGTGCATTTATCAATGGCAATTCTGAGCCTATTGTATCTGTCACTTTAGTAAATCAAACCTATCCCTTTTTTTAAACTGCTCAAATCAAGCCCTTAGTGGGGCTCTGAGACAGAACTCTTAAACCTACTTTTTGACTTTGAGAAACTGCTCAGTGTGAGCCCTTGGGGCCCTGGCAGGGAAATGTCACATTCTTACTCTTCATGCAACAAGCGTGCCTAAAGAAGGGCAACAAAGCTGGGGAGGGGTATAGAGCACAGGTCTCATGGGGAGCAGCTGAGGGAACAGGGATTATTTAGCCTGGAGAAAAGGAGACTCAGGGGAGACCTTATTGCTCTCTACAGCTACCTGAAAGGAGGTTGGTAGCAAGGTTGGGGTCTGTTCTCCCAAATAACATATAATAGGACAAGAGGAAATGGCCTCAGGTTGCACCAGGTGGGGTTTAGGTTGGATATTAGGAAAATTTCTTCACAGAAAACGTTGCAAAGCACTAGAACAGACACCCAGGGAAGTGGTTGAGTCACCATCCCTGGAAGTACTTAAAGGACATGTAGATGTGCTGCTGAGGGACACAGTTTAGTGGTAACCTGGCAGTGCTCGGTTAACAGTTGGACTTAGTCTCTTCCAACCTAAAAAATTCTGTGATTCTATGATTATATGAACCTTTTGTTTACCAACTGAGTCCACCACTTTCCCATGTGACTGTAGGTCATCGTCTCTTTCCTCTATTATTCTTAGCTTAAAGGTCTCCTCACCAGGTTGGCCAACCTATTGGCAAAGACACTTTTTGATTGGTTAGTCAGGTGGATTCCAACTCTTCCTAGCAGATCTCAGTCCTCAAAGAGGGTACTGTAGCTATAAAAGCTGAGAACGTGGCATTGACACACTGAACAACCAGTTGTGGACCTGCAGGAGCACTTCTCCTCAAGCGTTTATTTGCACTGTTAGAATTGAGGCAAAAAAACCCATCTCACACACCTTGCTGTTGATAATCATCCTAAGAGCCACGCAGTCACTTTTTACATGTTTCAGGTCTCTTTTGTTTTCATGTGGAGGAGCAGCAGAAGTAATCCAAGGCTGGTCTAAAGGTTGGACAAATGTCAGCAGCATCTCCACAATGCCCCAGATCCAAACACCTAAACAGCAGGTTGGACCAACAGAAGAGGGCCCCTCTGCCCTGCAGGAGAAAGTCTTCCACTACTATCATTTATTGCTTCCTTTCAGTGCTTCTGCATGGTCCAGGGCCAACTGGTTCTGATGTTTCATTGGACAGAACTTCCTGCCCCTCGTCTACAATGAAGGCACTGAACCTATTCTGTAGCTAGAGATCTGCAGGTGGTTCAGGAGCCTTCCTCCTGTTGCCAGAAGTCATAGTTTCCAGCCTTCACCAACAGAGGAGTCTCCACTTCCAAACCTGGTTAAGCACAGATTCCCCCTGGAGACTGTCCCTCCTTTCAATACATTTGAGAATTTAGGCTCTTGCACCTTCAGGATCTTGGAGAAGATCCAGTCACTCCCTTCCTCATGTCCCTGATGTTGCAAAGCCTGCAAACATCCTCTGGAAGCTCCTTTACTTGTTGACACAGATCCTCTACCAGTGCACACCTCCTACAAGCCAAGGAGGAAACCTTCTACTTCCCACCATCACCAAGAGGCTCCAGGTACTCCTTGCACTGCATGAGACAACGATCAGGAGCTCAATATGATTTGAGGTGTCTGATGTGTCTTCTATATTTCTTTTAGGTCTCCTTCCCACTAAATTGTTCCTCTATCTTATCCCATTCTGGGATTGAGAATGCTACACCAGCAAGATGTATTCAGTAGATAGAAATCTTCTTGCCTCAGAACAATTACTGGAGTAGTGGAAATAAATGCTGTTTGTTACGTGGTTTGGGAAAAGTGACACTGATTTCACATCGTTGGCCTTTTTGCATCCTAGTCTTTTAAAACCCCATCCTTGAGGGTCACATGAAAATAAGATATTACTGTCTTCTTTAGAACTGGTCAACAGTCAACTTTTTTTGATGGTAAATGTGGTCCACTATGTATTTTAAATTCTTTCCAAGGGTGTACTTACTGGAGGCTATTGGGGCACATGTTCCCACTAACACAGTGTGTGTGTTCAAGCAACATGCCAGAAATTAATTGGCTTATCCTGCCAGTTCAGCAGCTGTCCCACTGGCACCTGTGCTCGGATATTCAAGAGAGCACAAGACCTAACTTAGCAATAGGGTAGTTTCCCTGTGTGGCTGGGGTAGTTTGCACACTTCACAAATGCACTACACTGATGCACTCATGAAGATCACCAATGTACAGATAGCTAATATGAGCCCTGTGGAGAGCTCACCTAAGGATCTAGGTGGGGCAGAGGGTTTTGAGTGCAGGTCTCCAGAGAAGTGGGTGATATCTTTGGCACTTACCAAATTATGCAGTCTCTGAAGAAGGGCAGCAGAATGTAATAATGACCATCTGGGAGGGGGATAAATAACTAAGAAATTACATTATGATGATGATGGTGATGATGAAGTACTAATTGCCAAAATAAAAATAACTATTACCTCATGAATTCCAAAGTGAGCATAGGAATCAAAGTAATAATCCCTGGATGTCATCTCTTCTGGATTGATGAGTTTTGCCATCTTGCCTCTGCCTGGACAGCTTGGTTGCAATGGGACATGTATGACAGATTGAGCTGGCTTTGGAACAACTGGCTGAGGAGGCTGGGATGGGATGGGGCAAACCTAGGAGAATATGGAATATTGTTAAAGACATCATCAAAAGAAAACATTTCTCTCTACGTCTGGCACAGCGATTTTATTATAACTAGCTGTGAGACAGCAAGATCAAATATAGGGTATCATAACTGAAACTTAGGCTGCCTTCTGTTCCTGGCTCTCTAACTTATTTGCTCTATCTTGGAAAAAATCCCTAACGACTTCTTCCTTGATGTCCCCCCCTCCAAATACCTACATCAGTGCAAAAGTAATGGCGAACTCCTGGTGTTGGCTGAAGTCTCTGACTCCAGATACTGACAACACTTAAGAGCTAGATTTCCTCCTTTAGTGTTTTTTCTGTCAAACTGCCACAGCTTTGTGAAAGGGAAGTTGTAATAAATAAACAGTTCCCCTGCAAACCAGAGTTCATAATCACAGGATTTTGAACACAGTGTTGCCAAGAGGACAGGATTCACAATCAGTTCCTAATTCTAAGATAACGTATCTGGCTGTATTGATGAGGTAGGTCTGAGAATGCTCACAATACCTGAAAGTTCCTGACACTATCTGAAAGTCTACCAGCATGTCCAGAAAGCATTGTAAGGAGCTGTGTGGGATACATCATCCCTTGATTTAGTTTCTTGGTTTGGGGAGATGCAGGAGTTGTGTGCTACCAACACTCCCTGGCCCATCACACTTCACTTCTCCTTGCATACTACATTTCCAATACCAGAATGCTCACACCCCCTTGACTCAGGTTGGACACCTGTAGTATCTGAGATAGAACGTTTCACAGATGTGAGACACAGAACATGATCTGACCCATAAGTATATCTGCATCTTTGATCCTTAACATGAATCAAAATGCTTAAAAATGAGAAAGATGCTACAGCTTCACATATGCACTGTCACCTGCAAATTACAGGTCAACAACTCCATATATTAAGAAGGTCAATCCCACTCAAAATATGTCACTTTCTCTTGTACTTTTTTACTTGCAGATTTAGTAGTTTCCCAGTGGAGACCAGATTTGCCTCTGCCTCTCCTAGATACTTCCATGAAGTGCAATCTATCTTCTACAGCTTCACAGCGCAGAGCATCAATCCCTTGGACTCTCTCTGAATAGCAGCAATTAGCCTAGTTCAGTTTACTTCACTATAATTAAAAAAATGACACATTTTTTTCCCCTTGTTCATCTGAAGATTTAAATGTGTCATCTTTTGATGGTTTCTTTGTTTTATCTGTGAAAAATGAATACTAGCAATCTATGCTCCTGTGACACCTGTGCTATGGGTATCATGACTTTATGCAAAAGGGGGAACAGAAAACTGGGTAGGGGTGCTGATCTTTTCATGCAGCAACATTCCATGACAGGGACCTTAAATCAGCTGCATCATTTCTGTTTTAGGCATATTAACACAACACTGACCTTCCAAATTAAAATTATGTCTTTTTTTGCAGCCTCTGCAATACCAACTTCTGCTGACCACTTGCCCAATATAGGATATTATCATTAATGGGCAGAGCAGCAGCCAAACTCCTCTCTCTGCTCCCATGTCACACACCAGAGGTCCAAAGCACCCAACAGCCACAGGAGGAACAAGCCAAAGCACTCACCCACCACATCCCGTGTGAAGAGGGAGTGAGCTGGCTCAGGAGCCATGCCATGGGAGATGGAATCAGCCAGGCAATGAGTTCAATTACACAGTAGCTTCCCAGAGAGACTCATGATCCTGCTCTGCCATCCTGGGAACTCCACTTGCCATGAAGCCAGGGAACCCTTTCAACAACCAGAACCCTCACACAGCACGCCCAATACATGAACAAATCTCCCAACCCCACTGCAAGCAGAGCCAGCTCTTACAGAGGTGGCTTCCTGCCCCACCTCCAAGTTACTGTGGGGGCACCTGGTGGGGATCTCCTCATCAGTTCCCACCCAAGGCTGGACAGACCCTGGGTGAAAACCAACCAGGAGGGGCTTTCCTGCCTGGCTGTGGGCAGCATCCATGTGCCCACCCTCATTCAGGGCTGGGGGTTTCACCCCAGCACTTCACCACTGCTGTAGCAGTAGGTACACAGTATAGCACTGTAATTCTGAAACTCAAGGTCACATTTTGGCGAGTGGGGCTCAGGAAACTCCTCTGTTACAGATTTGTTGTAGACACTGTGAACAATTTCAGTTAAAAGTAACTCATATCCTATGAGAACAAATACCTGGGAAAAACATATAAACATAGCAGGCAATTACAGAATAAAGAAATGTAATGAAAGGCATTATTTGTATCAGAAGCAATACAGTCTTCAGGTGTACAGCTCCGTGCTTACTAAACTAGTGTGCTGGCTAAACCAGAACCAAGTCAGCTTGCAGGGATACGGTGCACCGGCCGTCGGAGACACCGTGTTTATTCCAGACAAGGTTCCAGCCAGCTGCACTCAGCTCCAGAACATGGGCCACTGCCTGTGCAGATGAAGTTGAAAAGGATGCAGGCAGCTGCCTCAGGACCCGTTCATCGCTGTGCTAAATGTGCAGCCCTCTGTTTTTCCGTCTCCCATTTGCTACTGAAGATAGAGTTGAAGGGTCTGAAGGATCTGAGAAACAGTAATTTTCTGCCACTGTTATGGGACTTAGATCCTGCTGCTCTGTACCATTTCAACACTCAAGTCAAAGGGAATTACAGAAATATTTTCCTACTTTTAAAAACTGAATAAGGTTTCTTTCCTTTTTTCCGTGGCCAAGGTGGGTAGATTTCAGATGCACCAAAGGCACTAGCACAGGAGTGCTTTTTAAAAAGCTTTTAATTCTTAAAAAAGGCAAGATTCATAACCCTCATTCATGTCTCAAAAGCTCACATCTAAACATCTTGACATAGGTGTCTGAAGCACATATAGGCACTTCAGTGACAGACATGAATTCCAGATATATGGAGCACGTGCATCAATGGAAACTGTTGAAACCCTTCTTTCCTGAAAACTGGACCTATGGCACCATGGATTTACGATGCTCTCTGGATATACAACTCCCATAATACAAAAGAGAACTGGGTATTCAGAAGTCATAGGCTGTTCTGAAAATTTGAGCTTTTTAGATATATCCACCTACCTGCAGAGAGGCAAGATGGTGAAACATGCACAACTCCTTTTTAGAAGGTTTGTGATGGCAGCTGAGGTGTGCAGCACAAAAATACACTTTGATGGCAATGTGCATTTCTTGATATTACTATGGAGACAGAGGGCTGGAGGTTAAAAATCCAGTCCTTTGTAAAACTGTTGTTTAAGCTGCAGTGTTTTCTCCTTGACAAATTCTTAGTCATTTATGACATTTTTATGGCATTGAAGAGGTTAACAGTCTCTTTTGTCTGGAAATGCCTACCCTTTCATTAAGAAACTACACTCGTTAAGAACAGAATTATAGCTTAATATGATTCCATTTCAGCATTGTCTTCTTTTTAAACAGTTTTATCGTATCTAAATGTTGATTATACTTATTTCTTGGGCCAGATAGCTTTCTGTGCCAGAACTACTAGAACAGAATATATTTAGCACAATTTTCACTAGTCTGAATTTAGTAATCTACACCTTTAGCATGCAAGAGATTATCACCTGATATGTAGTCACTGTAACAGTTTAAAAAATACGTCTTCTTCCTTCCAGAAATATAAAGGCATAGCCAAATATTAGAGATATTTGGAATACTCTAGCCAAAATTTAGGGTTACTTCTACAACAGCTTCTTGTAAGAAGCTTCTCACTAGGAGAAGAACATGAAGACATGACCCTCTGGAATGAAAAGCTTTTGAAGCTACACATAACAGAATTGAACTGAAATTATAAGAGATGAGATGACAGGATGTAAGGATGGGAGAGAGAGAAGTCTGAGCAGTTCTAGACAATTCTGTGTGCCAGTGCAGGTAACAAAAATGCTCTTAATCCAACCTGCCCTCTTGACTGCTTACTACACATTACAGTGCAGCTTGGGTGCAGGAGCCAAAAACAGGGGACAAGCTGCAGTTATGAATGCTGACCGTTAACTGAAGCAGTGCTCCTTTTTATAAAGATGGTGATTCAGCAACACATGTAGAGTAGGTCCAGTGCAGGTCATCAACAGTCCTAGTTCAGCACAGAACAGAAGGAAACATGAGAGAAGTGTCTTATTATTAACTGAAATTTACTCTTTGCAAAGTGCCTCACAAAGGGATACAAAACATTATTTTAAAAGTGCTGAGACACTTTTCTTTAGGACAAGGTTGCATTCTGATTATCTCTGGCCTGTGATAGACCTAATGTCTATTATTGCTTTAGATTTCATCTCACAGACTTAACTGCAACACTTCCTGGGTTTACAAAATCCCAGCAGGGATTGTTAGCAGGAACAGTAACAGGATGCTTTCGAACAGGACCACTCTGAATTTGTGCCTTGCTAAGGCAAACAGGCTTTTTGGCTGTTGTATGTACAGCAGTCTTTCTCCTGGTTCAGAATCCAGTCTGAAAAGCTGACTTTGGTTTGTAGGTCACAGAGCAGCACAAACTGCAACCAGCAGCCTCTCAAGGCCAGTGGCTCTTGCAGGTGGCAGCTTCTGGTCTCGTTCAGATCTGCAGCTATGTCTGTCACGGTGAGGCCGTAGGTTCCTGCTCTCCACTGGGCCATCCCATCCCTTTCAAGGATTCATAAAAGGAAAACAAAGCAAATTACAAAAAAAAAAAAAATCCTACCTTCTTACTGTTTTAAGCCTCTCCTTTTCTGACTAAAGAAGATGAGAATTTAATTTCATTTCATCATTCTTCATTCCTTTGGTAGAAGCTGATACATTACAGCAGTGAAAACTAGGAAGGTGCCTTAACAAGAGGTCCTCAGCATATCAGTGTTGACTGTGTGAAACTGATATCATCATGGGAATTTAAAATTAAAACCTGAGGTCAGCTGTTAGAGCTAAGAATGTTACTGCCAACCATATGTTACACAATTGGTATTACTTCCCTCAGAACTTGAAGTGCACCTAATACCTAAAATAGCCATTAAAGGCCAGGGAGCACTTAAATTGGCTGATCACCATGGAATGTTTTCCCTTCTCTTCCATTCAATTATCCAGAAAAAAAAGGCAGCAGGTAACAACTATGTTGTATGTTTCCCTGCAACACATTTTCCTTCTGAGATTTCTGGTTTTCAGGGGGTTTGACAGATCTCTTCTCTTTGCAGTACTATATCCAAAACTCTCTAGAACAGAACCAAACAGGATGTATAGCTGTAAGAAAGGGAAACAGTCTGTTGTTCTGACATGGCTGTTAGAGACTTAACTTCTGTGGCAGTTCAGAGGGAAGGTTTAAAGTATGTCTACTGCCCATCTATGGTTGAAAGTGATGAAGGTGGAAAAGCCAACAGCAGAATTTTTCATTTTAATTAGGCCATAGCCTCTGGGAAATAAAGAGCTTTTCCAAGTTCAGTGTAATTTTAATTCTAGTTTGCATTTCAGGCAGTTGCACAAGGAGAGAAAATACTGCTGCATTAAAAAAATCCACCAGGTCTTCCTCCTGCTTTTAAAATATTAGTGACAAACTCAAGGAATCTAAAAATAAACTGTATCAATTTCATTCTTGGGCATTCATTGCAGAATCAACTCAATATTTGGTAGTGATAATTGTTAACATTAAATGCTTACTTCTTGCACTGATACTGACATTTTAGTATCCCATCTGGCCTGATCAGGCAAGCACTTCTACAGCAACAAGACTCAGTTACAGTGTCCTGGCTCAGGGACCAAACTCACACTGCCACTCCCAGCTCCCACTCGGGTTTGGCATGGCAGAGTGAGAAGCTTGTGAAGGTGTCACACTGCTAGAACATAGTTTAAGCACAGGCTTAAACTATGGAACTGTTAGTCTTGCCCTTTCCTTTGTACTCTACAAGTGGTCAAACAGCACCAGTCTTGCTTCATTTTTTTGAGACAGGATGGAAACCCTGACTTTTATGTGTGGCTGTCTGAGTGTAGTCTTCACTTCTTGTCAATCCAGGGCATCTGTGTACTGGTGAGGCAGTAGCTGCAACAAGGGAAACAAAGGAACAGTTCTTCCTGCATGCACACAGCGCTGAGAGTTCAAGGTTTCTGGTGAGTGATGGTCTCTGCTGCTGGGGTAGACTGGGCATTCTGCAGTCAAATAGGATAAAGAAATCATTCCAAGCTATGTTTCCCTGGGAATAGCTCAAAGCCTATATTGTTATTTAGCAAGTCATGACACAGTTCCTTTCCTCCTGCAAGGCAGGGCTCAGGAAATAATGAGGTAGTTTTCTAGGGCTGTCTTCATACAAACTTGTTGGAGTAGCTGGACGAAGGATCTGGGTTTCTCACTGCTCTGCTGTTGTTGGCCCCTTCCCTTCTATGATGTGCATCAAAGGAGACTCATCAGTGTCACCTTAATAATCCTTTCTGCAGTATAGTCCACAATGTAGACAGACTGCACTGGAGAATAAAAGGATGACCCTTTCACTTCTCTGCAGAGTCAAATATTCAGTGTGCAAGACCCTATAGAAGAAGCCTCCATAACATGTGGTGGGTCACCCACATAAGCTGATGTAACTCCACCTAAGTTCTGAATTATAGACCATTTATCATCACGGCTACGTAGCCATGAATGGTGCACAGGAATCTATAGTCAGACTATTAGGGGCTGTTAACAGATGGCAGTTAGTTGTATTTTAAGGATGATTAGGCAATTCAGCTCTTTTTGTGCAGAAAAAAAAAAATTGAAATTTAAGGACAAGGCCATTTTCTGAAGCATGAAACCCTGGTTTTGTTAGCAGTTTTCACTCTGAGGCCAACCATAAGCCAGGGAAGACATGCAACTGTCATCTGGAATCCGCGAGCAAAGATGTAAACGTGACTAATGCTTTTTATTCATCTGCCAGTGAAGTGAGATATTAATCTGCCATATTACTTTAAAACACCTCACATCACAAGGCACAGCTTGTTGCAGAAATAGCAGCAGAAGTTACAGGAGCTTGTACTGAAAATATCAAAGTTGAAGACAGGGAAGAGGAAAGGTTCGTAGCAGATCATTGCATAAAGACTTACGAAGCTGCAAAGCCAGAATTATGAACCTACCTTCCACTGTGGTTTTCTTATTGGTTGCTACTCTCATTGCTGCTGTGTAGGTACCTGCCCTGATGAACAGAATCACAGTTCCAGAGATGTACAAATAAATACGGGGGGGGGGACCCACAGCTCAATGCTCATGATGTGTTTCTTGCAGGGGGAAGAGCTGTACCACTAGAAAGCTTCCTCTCAACCCCATCATCACATTGACTGACTCTAGTTACAGAGAACAAGAACCAGGAAGTGATAATCAACTATAAACCCAGTTATTTTTAGGCCCATCCTCAGTATCAGGCAATAAGCTGAAATTCGCATCAAGTACAGCTCTGCTATTTTTAGAGGTTAAGTACTAACAAAAACAAAACCAAAAAAATCTAGAGTATCTGTACAAATTATTTTCTTAAATTAGCGGAAAATGTAATGTAAGCACTCCTCTGATGAGCAAATTTCTAAGGCACTGACCCCTGAATGTCACTCTGCATCTGAAGTGCTGGGGTGTGACCCCTGAGCCCTGAATTAAAGTTGACATGGATGACTCTCACAACCAGGCAGAGTGTTTCTCTCTGATGGGAAGCTGTGCTACAGACACCCAGCTAGCCTGAGAAACGTGTGATTAAAACTAAAACTGCCTAAGAATTCCTGTTGGTTTTCTCTCAAGGCTTGGCTGACCTTGGACAAAAACCAGTAAGGAGGACGACACCAGGTGTCCCGCTTTTGAACTTATTTTTGAAGGTCACTTCCATGACTGGGGCTGTTTTATTCAACAGTATAAAAGCTGCTCCTGCTCTCAGCAAATTTGGCAGCCTACCTACAGGCAGATGCACCGTGTAGGGTGTTCCCTGCTCCCAGAAGGGCCCCCAGCTGCTCACTGTGACATGGGGACAGGACACAGAGCTGGACAGGACAGGTAACGTGTCTGGCAGTGCAACTCTCTGGCAGTTACTGCAGTGACTTCAGAACGACTGTGAGGGGACTTCTGACTTGGCTCACTCCCTCCTCTGTTACCCATTTCTGACTTGGTTTACTCCTTCCTCTGTTATACCATCTACTACTAGTAGGTCTATTACCCTGCTTATTCCTCCTGCTGTTAACCAAATTACAAGAGTTCTGTATTCACTATAAAGACAATCAAGTTTGTGCATGCTTTCTACTGATGGCTGCATTATTCATGCTGGGCCACGTAATTGTCCAAACAGTATCTGATATCACAGTCGTTCTCATCCCCACTCACTGAGCTTCTGTTGTTTCACAACAGTTCTAGGAAGACAAATTCTGCAGACCTTGCTGAGCTTTAGAATAGGGAGAGGAAAGAATTTCCAGTTGATCACCAACTCCATATCCTAGCCAAGCTTCTGACCCACACTTCAGCATAGTTTCAGACATAGTGCAACTCTTGAGGAGGTCCCTGCCCAAGAAGTATTCAGGTTTATCCTTTATTACTTTTTAACCTCTGCAGCATAAATGAGGACAGAAAGGAGAACAAGATGAGAAATGGCAGTTCCTGAGCTGACATGCCAGAAGAAATCAGCGTATTGATTATACAGTTCAGCATCACTTCAGAACTACCAGCAAACATGCACCAACCTTGAACAGAAGTCTCACATTAGACACTTTGACTTGTTGCTTAGCAGAACACAGTGTGTTTCCAGGCACCCTGCCACCTCCTTTGGAGCTGCAGCTTACTGGGTCTTAGCAACACTGGTACATAATCAGGCTTGCAGGGGTTTTGTCCTCTGTATGGATTTTAAATCCATTTCACTGTGTGACTTTGAAGAAGTCAGCCATGCATTACTGCAGGCTACCAGAGCTATCATCCTCTTGCGACTGACTATCCTCAGAGGTGGAATGTGGCTATCTGAATCACCCCCTCAGGCTCACTGGGGATGGGCAAGGGCAATGTGCCCATGAAACTCAGGGAATAATGCAGGGTGTTACTGACCACAGTTGCTGCAAAGAACCCGACTTTATCTCAACACAAAGGGGACTAGATGGTGGCCTTTGTTTCAAACAAGCAGCTATCAATATCTGAGTGGATCAGTTTAAGTATTTGTCCAGGAGCTCATTAAAAGAGTTCAAATGTCTCCCTGAACTAGACAGATCAGCTCCACATAAAGTATAAAAGTTGAACACAACTAACAGAATAATTTCAATGAGAGCATGGTCCTCAAAGTAAAGAATCACAATATGGAAACCCTGGTCCTCAAAGTAAAGTATCACAGTAAGGTAACACAAGATAACACAGGGATGAGCTAATGCAAACAAAAGGAATCACCTCCTGCTGATGGAGATGGGAGAGGGGGAAGTGAGATGGCCCGAATGCAACCTAAAGTAACCTAAGACTAATTAGCACGGCGAAAATCACACCCCTGGGACACCTAACATGCTAATGTCAGACTGCATTTGTACAATGAACTAGCCACCAGTCGCAGCATGTGCATCGAGGTGTTGGTTATGCAGCTGGAAGATGACCAATGAACAATTATTGCACAACTTTTCTTTGTTGTAATCTGTATAAAACTCTACAGCTCCTCTGAAGAGGTGTGCCAGATTTGGGAACTGTCGCCTGGCACCCCATTCTGTCCAGAAATACATTCAAGTTTAGAAAGTGGATCTCTGTGTGCTCTTTGGCTCCTGCACAGGGGGCAGGAAGCTAAACCCCAGCTGAGACACAGCAAAAGCAACAGGCTTGAGCTGTCTTCAGCTTGCGTGTTCCCTCCCGGTGACTGGGAACACCCGGCAGCATTACAGGGAGCACTGCACAGAAACTGGGCACGGGACTCACGTTGGTACTATGGCCCAGGGGCAACTGCAGCTCCTGCATTTTGCTAAGTGTAACTGACATTTGTATTGTGTTTTCAGTGTATTTTGTATAACTCTGCTACATCAGAAATCCTATGTAATGTCACCTGTCGTCAAATAAGACATTAATAAGGCATTTGATATTTAACATTACACCCTCCATGCATGGAATATCTAGAAGAAATTGGTCAAGAGAGTATTTGACTCTAACACCTATCTGCAACTAGTATTTCATTTGTAATAATTACAGTAAACCTCTTGTAAGGACATTCAAAGCTTTATTTTTGTAATCTATAAATGGCTCTAACTGTAAACAAATCACTGGGGAGAAAACTGGCAGAAAGCCTTTAATTTGTGCTCAGGAGCCCCAGTTGCTAAAACAAAACTAGCAGCTTTTCTGCCTCACAAGCACGGTTACATGTGTGGTGGGAGGAAAGTTCTGACTGTTCTCTTTTGGGCACCTGGAAGTTCATGAAGACACTTCCCCTGGACATTTACAATGAAGAGTGCATCTTCTCTTCCCTCTCCAGGCTTACCTTGGAGTAAGAATATATGAATTTTGTAGTGATTTCAGATTATTTAAAACACCACAAATGTGTGCATCCAACCACCTTCACTGACACTCATTAAAGGGCTGCCTCCATCCTGTCTTTTGCTGTTACCAATTCCCTTCTGCTTCTTGCTGTTCCCATTTCCATCAGGGGTTGGGTGTTTGTCTCAGCACTTCCACTGACACTGATCCTTAGGGCAGCATACCTTATTGTGTACTGAGAGCTGGCAGGGAATGGAAACCCTTCCCTGGTTTATGGACACAACGTAGAACGCTCTGCCCACAGCATCCAGCCTGTCACTGCCCTTGGCAGCCACCGGTGCCTCTCTGCAGCAAGAGATTGCTACACCACCAGACAGTGCCAGCTGAAGCTGACTCCTGGCTGCCGGCCTCAGGCACACCAGGGCAGCCTGCCTTCTGCTCCTCCACCTCTGCAGCTGCCACACGCCCTCCCATGCTCTTCTGGTGACATCCTGTGTGGGTCCTGGTACCTCCTTCTTGTGAAAGGCTTTGGCTCTACCTGGTGCATTCTCAAGAGCAGATGGGCAGCACAGCTTCCAGCACATACACCACGGGGTCGTCTTTCAGTCAGGCAGTCACAGAGTAGCAATTAAAACGACTGCTGTAGAATCACTACAGACTGAAGAAGTATCTTCGCTTACGAGAACTGTAGAGGAAAAAGGAAATTACTAGAGACAAACTGAGCAGAAAATGTAACTGACAGTAGAAAGATCTGCACGACTGGGATTCTGTGCAAATTGGTATTGTATTGATGCTGTGTAAATGGGCTGATTAGCACGAAGACTAATGTTCTTTGATTAAGGTATTTCTGACCTGCTTCTTTCTTAAACTGGAAAGATTAGAGAGTTAATCTCAGCTTTAGAAAGATTTTTACTATTTGCAGTTGTGAAAAAAACCTTGAAAACACCGAGTAAAGTTTCTGGCCTATAACAAGGACTATAAAGGGAATGCATTGACGCAAATCCAGTGGCTTTTTTTAGCCAGTCTTACCACCTTTCCACACACAAGGTTGGTGTTACTGTTCTTTAGACGCAATGTGGGTACAGTATGATGTACAACAATGCACAATTCTTCATTGCACCAGCCCCATCAGTGTTCCAGTAGTGGAACAGCCCTTCAGTTTCTCTCATCTTTTGACGTGCTGCTGGAAGGTCCAAAAAAAACCCCAAACATCAATATCTGTAACTGTGAGACAAAGGATAGGACTGAAAGTTTTGCTTGCTAGTTTTCTAAGCATTAACACGATTTAAGAAACAGGAAAAAAAAAAAAAAAAGACAGAAGCAAGAGAAATAATGGAAGCAAAAATAGTGTTTCCCTATCGCCTGCTGTTGGCTGTCACTAAATTCAGATCTGCCAAAGCTGGTTTATCTTCTTCATGAATCTCATGACCACAAGAACAGCATTTGGCTCACTCCACTGCCACTCATACCTCAACCCCAAGAAAGAAACCTTTTCCCCAGTTTGTCTAGTGGTGATTGTTGGAAGGCACACTAAATTAACATGGAGAGTGAAAGAAAATTCAAGGTGATTCAAGGTTTTACTGACACGGAAGAGTGCTCTTTTTTTTTCCTTTCTGGAACATATCAAGCTTCTTGGGATCCTATTTCTTGAAATATTTCCCCTGTTCATGGAATGATCGACAGCTGAGTGGGATAGAGGAGAAGCACTGTCTTTCACTTCTGAACTGGCTGCACATTCAGGATTAATGGGGAGGGCGACCTTTCTGACAGGAAGGTGATTCTGAAAATGTGAAAAACAGGAGAAAAAAAGGGATTTTTCTATGGGGCTATGAATCAGGGGATTATGCTTTCAGGACTGTCATACATGAAAAAACTCCATGTTTGGTCTGTTAATATTACTGCACGATGGCAGCCAAGTCACTTTAAGGTCGTATTCGGGTGTGAGATGGGCAGAGTTGCCATTCAGAGGTGTCTGTCTCTGATCAGCCAGGACAAGCAGGTCAGCAACTCAGACACATTGTTAACACGCTTGAATATACGTGAGCATAATCCATATCCTAGTTCGCCCATTTAAAGTAAACTAATAACAACAGAAAATAACAAAGATTTGTTGATCCACTTATAGAGAACATCAGCACCCTAACCAATGAGTTGTGCATATTTCTTAAATTGGCACAGAAAACAAATTACTGTCATCAAGCAGATCCCAAAAGAGTGACTTGAACAACTCAAACCTTTCCAGGAACTCAAGCATTGCAAAAGCCTTGTAAAAATGGGGTTTCGGAAGACACTGAAGACTCGCAGTGAAACCATTCTGTGTCAGATGAGAAACAGGGCTGCTGCTTCTTCTCCTGACAACGTAGTGATCTTCAGCAGAATTCTAAAGCATGAGGAGAGTCCAAGGAATGTGAGGAATCCACTGTTCTTCCCCCAGCAGCACAACCAACACAAATGATGTGTCACAGGCAGTAAGGTTACTTTGGAAGACCATACCATGAAGAAGGGTCTAAATGATTAAAAAATGAAGGAAGAACACAGGAAACTGACCACAGCATCTCCCCTACCTCCTTAAAAAGGTCCAAATAAATAACATCATCTTTGTTCAACCTAGGATCTCACACTAAAAACAGATGATTAAGTAAGATTTTGATGGTAACTCGGTGTCAGACATTGTGAAGTCATACCGAGCAGTTAAAAGACTTACAATAATGAAAAGTGATAAAAGCCAAATAGAGAATTGTTGGCAAGTACATTAAGTAATTAATTATATTGATTTCCTTTGTTCTGGACTGTGTATCCTGTAGAATCCAGTGACTGTAATAAATCATAGTTCCTTTCTATTTTATTGAGACCTCAGTTCACCAGGTGTAAAAGAAAACATAGCCAACAGAGATGTGAATATAGCATTCCACAGGACTGAGTGTTTGAAGAAACCCAGGGACTGTGTTCCTTTGTTACAGCTTCCGAAATATAATGGATTATTTAGGTATCAACCAAGGAAAGAAAAAGGATTAAATGCATAATATATATATCTCTCTTAGATTTCTGATTTTTTTATATCTTGTGTTTGATTTCATGGAATCACAGAAGAGTTGAAATTGGAAGGGACTTCTGGAGGTCATCTGGTCCAACCCCCTGCTCAAGCAGGTCCACCTCAAGCCAGTTGCCCAGGGCTATGTCCTGTTTTCTAAATATCTCCAAGGAGGAAAAATCTACAACTTCCCTGGGCAACCTATGCCAGTGTTTCTAGTGATGTTCACACTAAAAAAAAATATTTCCTGATCTTCAGATGGAAACTCCAGTGTTTCAGTGTGTGCCCACTGCCTTTTTTGCTGCCACTGGGCACAACAGAAAAGAACTCTTTGCAAACTCCCTTCAGGTATTTCTATGCATTAATAAGATCCCTCTGAGCTAAACAGTCCTAGCCCCTCTCAGCTTTTCCTCCTATGAGAGATATTCCATTCCCTTAATCATCTTCCTGGCTCTGTGTTGGACTCTCTCCACTACGTCCATGTCTCTCTTGTACTGAGGAGTGTACTGGACACAGTACTTCAGGCATGGCCTCCTCAGGGCCGAAAAAAGGGGCAGATCACTCTGCTCAAGCTGCTGCAAACACTCTGTCTGATGCAGCCGAGGACACCATTGGCCTCCCTTGCAGCAAGGTCACGTCGCTGGCTCCTGCTCAACCTGCTGCCCAGCAGAACACCCAGGTCCTTTTCTGCCAAGCTTCTCTCCAGCTGGGTGGCCTCCAGCATGTCTTGGTGCAGGTGTTGTTCCTCCTCAGGTGCAGGACTTTGCACTTCCCCTTCTCAAACTTCATGAGGTTCCTGCCAGCCCATTTCTCCAGCCTTGATTTGCTTATTGAAAATTATTTGGATGTAAAGCCAGTGTTTGAGCTATTTTCTGCTTCTGTTTTTCCTCATGATTTGAGATCACCAAACAAGAAAATGGGTAGAAACAGGAATCATGTACCAGATTTCCTCTTTCTGGCAGAAATATTAATCCTCTGTTGTTATTTCAGTCTTCCTATACGCTTACAATGCCCGATGCCCCAGTGGAGCTCTAAGTGGTAGTGACTTTTAAGCAACACTTGGACCCCCAATAGCCTCTGTATTTTTAACAGGGATTAGACCTTCACACCTCTGAAAAGTCTGCAAGTAACAGAACATGTCAGATGCAGTCAAGAGGCCCTAAATATAACAGATGGCATGGAAAACATAAACGGTGCTTTACAGAGTATGATTAATACTGATGTTAATTATCATCACATATCTTGTAGGAAAATGTATGGGCAATGACTTAGGAGAAACAAGCTACTAGAGAACTGTTCTCATTCTTTACACAAAGGGTACTCTGTGCACACAGTACAACTCGGAATCACTAAATGCTGCTGGAAGCTGACACCATCAACAGGTACTTGTAGCATTTATTTCTGTCCTTGTAAGATTTTACTGGTCATGGACTTACGTAGGGATATAACTTTGGCTGCCAGGAAAGATAGGTCTTGATCATATACAATGAAGAGCATAACAGTAAGTTTATGATTACTTTGATTTAATTACTTTTAACTACCTCAGGATTACACTGAGATTCTAAATGAAACAGAACAGATATTTTATAAGACGTTAATAACTTAATATACTATCTGTATTTGGCACAGTTAATCTACAAGGTACATTCAATTTTTTTTTGTTAATTCCCTTAGTGGATTTATAGTTAGCTGAAGTATTTCAGTGTGGTTTAGAGTCTTAAACCACTTCAGGCTTATTTGTCTATGACTGGACAGAAATAGTATGTTTCAGGAAATGTCAGAAAACATTTCTGTTTTCTGCTTGCAGACAATCGTGGTTTGTATGTGCTAAATCCAGAGCACTTCTGAGTCATCAAATTTTCTGTACAGTATGCACAGTAAATCGTAGACTTCATTAAAATAAACTACTGACTTGGTTTAAATTATACCACGAATTTACATTATACTACAAATCCCAGACTTGGCTTAAATTATACAAATGTGTGTCTATGCAGAACAATCATAATTCAAAAATTTAGGATTCATTTGGCCATTCCAGTTGTAGTGCAATCCCAGGTAAACCGTTCAAAATCCCTAAATTTAATCTATACAAAATATCCATGCAGAACTAGAATAAATGGCTAACCAAGTACAGTCATACAGCACAGCTAAAATGAGGGCCAGGATTTCAAAGGTATGTGGAAGGGTCTGTGGAAGGACAGTGTTGCTTTTTTTAAGGGTATCTAGTCAAGGACCTTCTCCAGTGCAGCAGGGACAGTAAGAAAAAGGAGGAAGCCAAGAACAAGAACACATGGAGACACAAACCTGACTGACATGACAAAAGAGGCAGTGATGGGAACAAAAGCTGGTAAGTCACATGAATTGATAAGGGCATGTGAGAACGTGAGAAAGTTTATTCTAGTGAGGTTATCTGGCTGGGTACTTGTCAGTTGAGAAACTAAGGAGAAAAGAGGGAAACTCAAAACAAAATACAAGAGACAGAGACCTGACAAACAAACGTGGAGACAATGGCAGGGTCCCCTGAGCACGGAGTGCAGGCCTGGGAGGACTGGTGGAGTGGGTGCAGGGTGAGCATAGGAGCGTTGTGTGTTTGCAGCGAGCACCGAGCTGTGGCAGCTGGCAAGTCTGGAACCCCGTGGGGCAGGTGAGGGGCCCAGGCAGGAGTACTGGGTGCTCAGAGGGGCCACACTAGCAATCAAAGGGTCTTCAGACGTGTGCTTGTGAACCTGGAGTGGTGCGTGCACGTGTGCCTGCACCAGTGACCTTCTGCCTCTGCCCACGGGAGAGCAGGCAGGGGCTTCAATGGCTGTGGATTCCTTCACCAAGCCCTGCAGGTAGGTGCCCCCGAAGGCAGAACCCGTCTGCAGCAGCCTGTGCAGCTGGCAGTGCCAGCGTCCCCTGGGCACGGCTCCGCGTGTCTGGGACACGTGTGCAGCCTTGCCACTGCTCACTCCACACACGGGCAAGTGTCAGACATGTCCCTCCCCCTGGGCGTAGTCCCTGGGTCCCCAGGGCACCAGGCTGGGCTCCAGTGGCCAGGCAGGAGAGGACCTGGGCTGGAGCAGCCGGGGGAGGCAGGCCGAGCTTCTCCATCGCTTAGCAGCGTCTACGCAGAGAAGCACTCAGAAATCTGACCCTGTGGTTTCCAGAAGTACTCACGCAGATCAGTGCCTTCCTAGCCAACATCCCACTCTTCCAGCCTCCAATACCCTCCTAGGGGTTCAACAGTATAATTAAAAAAAAGTCTCAAAAATATTCTCAAAAATAATTCAAAAAATATTCTCAAAATATTTTTGAGAACCAGGCTTTTACATATTTCTCCACGTATTCTTACTGGCAAAAATGTTCAAATCAATGACCTCTGTGAAAGCAATTAAATTACATTTTAAGCATTTTAATTGAGTTGGTCTGTCTTCCAAGTGTGCCACCTTACTCTTAGACCTCTTAGATGTGTGTTACAGAACTTAAGAAAAAAAGATCAGTTATATTTAACTGCTGAATCAAAGGTGTGAATGTTTGGAAGTGATCTAAACTGAAACAAATAATTATTTTAAACCCTCCCTTTCTGAACTGGGAGTCTAACAGCTCACCAGGTTAGTTGAATTTAAACTTACTTGAGAGTTTTGTTAGCACTGTATCTAAAATGTGAGCTTGTTACTTCAACTTTAAATGGAAAGCTGTATCTCCTGTAATTCTCCCTAACTAAACTGAATTTTGTCACAAGACCCCTACAGAGTAAGACAGTGAATATAAAGGATGCTACTGAATTAAAAGCTAGGACTTTTCTGAGAAATTTCCTTTTTAAATACAGAGTTTCTCTGTCAACACGTAAATGTGTGTGTGTGTATAAACATTTCATGTGGTGTAGGACTTTAACCAGGATTTTATCATTTTATAGTATGTGAGCCCACACTGGCACACTAGTGTCTTCTCTGACATGGTTTTAAGAACACTGACAACCTGGGGGCACGAAGAAAGTCACAGCACAGACACATACACATTGCAGGTGACTTTGTAAGTGAGCATATTAATGAGTCCAAGGAATTGCATACTTTTCCATGGGGCTGAAACAACAAATGATCACAATGTTAAGACAGTTGTTGAATTATTAAATAGCATAGTCTTGCTATTCAAAACCAGTGTTGTGTATTGCATCTACATTTTAGTTTGAAGATGAGGAGTACAGTAACTTTCTTAATTTGAAACAGTGTCAGAGTAGAAACTTCTGTCAATGTGACTGGATATCTTGTTGGTAATCCATTAATTATCAGACTCTGGACCTACACTGGATATGAATGTTGTTTTAATGGTGATGGTATTTTGGAAATGCGTTGAAGGAGCTAATTAAACTTAAATTTCAAGTTTTTTAAAAAAATGGTAAAGGAAGGGTTCTCCTAAGTCTGCTTAGTAATGAATAAAGAAATATTAAACATTCTTTGGACTGCCAAGGCAATTGTGTGCACTGGCTAGTCCTCATTTACAGCAAGGATGACATGCATGTTCTTACACTCTCTGTCAGTACAGCCTAACGAAGTACACTTGCTCATATTTAGCCATTGAACATTATTAGGTTTTGGTTTACCTCATCTGAGAAATTTAATTTAAGAGACCAAGATTACTAATGTATCAACTCCAGGCATGGGTAGCATATTTACTCTCAAGAGGGCTGCAAATGCCAGAATTGACTTCAATATGTTTTCAGCACTTATTTGAGAAAATTGGACATTTATCTAACATTCAGAACACAGGTAATCCCACTAGTTCCAGTTTTGTTCCATACTATACGAGGTGGATAAGGAGTGTTTTTAAATATCCTACCAGTATGGAACTTGGGTTAACAATACTCATGCTAAGTGTTACTGACACAGATAAGCAAATCAGTGTGTTTAGCATTTTTTGAATTATCAATAGAAGATGTACTGAAGCATTCAAAGATCTTCAGCAATGTACGTTAACTCCAATAGGTTCTGAACTACACCTGTTAAAAAGAGAGCTACATAATGTATTGTAAAAATAGTTTTTGATGGCCATGCTGACATAAACCAGGCCTGTAGAGCTTTGCCTTAGCAAGGAAATAAGCTTTTGCTATTTCAGACCCACCTTTTAAACACAGCTAAGAAAGGGATGCAAGAAAGTACACTAATATTTTTATACAGTCATGCGGAAAAACACTGATGATTCATCCTTTTAAATACAGTTTTATATATAGATATGGACTGGTTTTGTATCTATATACATCACAAATAATTCTGCTGAAACTGGTGCATTTAGATGAGGGCAAACCTGTCTTGAATTCACCGTGTATTTGTTGCCAGTGGGCTTGGTAAGAATACTGTTCTGCCTGGTGGAAATAGATCTCGCAAGCATAAATACTTTTGTCTTCTACTTTAAAAAGTGAAAAATATTTTATGAGCACTGTGGCTTTCTGCTGAAAAAGGGACAGACCTATCAGATAGGCAGATGACACACAGACTTTTTTTGTTCAATAAAATAATTGTATTGAGCCTACATCCCCAGAATCAGTACAGGCTGGGGGATGAAGGAATTGAGAGCAGCACTGCAGAGAAGGATTTAGGAGCACTGGTGGATGAAATCTGAGATATCATCAAACTTTAACACAGAGCTGAAAAGGATTTAGCTGAATTTTTAGCCTGCAACATACTTTCTGACACAAAATAATATGTTGCCTTTTTTGTCTTCTCTGCCCAGTAACTATTCTTATACCTGAGTTTTATTATCTCACATCCTTGGTCTGCATCAGGTTTGCAGAGAATTTAGTGGGTTATACCAAAGCCAACGGAGCTGAAAGAGCAAAGATGGCCCTCACCTTTGTTAAGGCTCAACGAAACAGCAGAGTATACCTAACAACTGTTGAACACCCCCTGCAGCCTGTAAATTCAGCTATTCCTAAAACATCTTGACCCTTAAGAGGGCAACTATATTATGATGTGGCTAACACTTTCAATTTGTTTTCCTCCTGAAACAGCTGCCCCAGCTGTACAGTTACACAAGATCTAACCACCAGTGGCAAAGGAGCAGTGCTGCTTTCCATGTTTGACCTCTCTCTTTCCAGGGGAAATAGTTAAGGAACAACCAGCCCAGACTACTGAAGTAAAACATGCCAGATACATAGCTATGCTTGGTTACAAGGGACTTCTGCACAGCACACTTCACTGACACTACCTGGCTGTGTGTATTTAATCAGTTGGTCTTCCACTATAAAGCTCTTTCACTTAAGAAAATATTCTTCCTTTCCACTCTCATGTTTCTGCAGAGCTTTTAGTTAAAAGGAGTTAAGCAAGGTGCTATAGAATATGATGGTCATGGGCCTGAGCAGATGACCTGTAAAAAGAGATTACTGCATGCTGAACTGATTTATTTGTGGAAAAGGAGGCTAAGGGACAGTTGAATAGCTGCCTGCAAGTACTTGAAAGAGTTTAAAAGAAAATGGAGGCAGAATCTTCCCAATACCAGCAGATGAGATAACGAGGCCCAAAGGCCACAACTTGCAATTTTGGAGGTTTATATAGGTCAGTTAAAAAAAATTCACCAAGAGGGCTGTGCACCACTGGAAGAGGTTCCCTAGAGAAGCAGTGGAATTTCTGTGCTTGGAGCATTGTACAGGATCAAAATGTGGTGAAGTAGAATACTCCCTGCTTTAACTGAAAGCTACTTCTATAGTCCTTGGGGATTTGATTACACCCACAGTGAAAGACTCTTCACTGACATCATGCTTTTTGACCACCTTGTCAGCAATGCAAAACCCCCAGAGCACAGGCCACTGCTCCGGTCCCTGCATCTCACCCATACTACTCACACACATCAGCTGCCACAACTTTTGCTGTTCAAAGTTACGTGGCACAGGTATGTGGCAGACCACACAGAAAGGCTGAAAGGAGTGTCAAAAGCTGCTTTTTCAGCTGTCTGACACCAGGACAGATCTGTCATGACTTCTGTTAGTTCAAGAAGTACGCCAGATAAAAGTGGCATTTCACTCTAGAGTAAACGTCACCCACTCATTAATGTTCATTCCTATATGGTGTTCTAAGGAATTTAATAACAACAAAAAATCTTCTACAGCACCTTTCACCAATAAAACACAACTCAGTAATATGAATGGGAAAGCTCAGAGGGATTAAATTATATCTCCAAGATCATTCAGTGTAACAGCCCAGAACAAAACTTACATTTACTGAATAAATTCAGTCCACTGTCCTGCTAGACACACTCTTGCTCTGCTTCTGTCCATTTGTACTTCGATAACTTACTAAGGACAAAACTTTCTTCCTACTCATGAATCACAAACAGAAGCTCATGATTTCTATAATAGATGCTCACGAATTCATACGAGATTTTATACTCTCCCTTCAGTAGGGATAGGGCTGGATTTCACACAGACAGGACACTGCAGTCTCCTCACCACTGACAACAGAGCAGTGACCCTCACAGACCTCACGACACAGCGCAGTTATATTCACCTGTATGGGGAAGCACATCTGTTACCCCAAACCTTCAAAATATTCTTTTTTTCCTAACCAAAACTCCACCTTTATATAATAGGACATTCAGGGAGGACTCTATTTTACTACATTAATACATTACCCAATGGCTCTATTCTTAGCAATGAAACAGGCATCTTTTCTGCCTACAGACACTGTGAAATCTTCAGTCTAAGCACTGCCTTTTAGGAAGTGGCAGTGCAACCACCTTGCACAAACCAGCCCAGGTTCAGGTTCTAGAAGTCTTTCAGCCAGGGACTAACCTGTTACGTGCAGATGTGCATGTCTGCTGGATGTGCACATAAACCCTGGAACTTCGGGTGCTACCGCAGCAGTCTGTGCTTATTGCAGCCTTCCAGGACTTAAAGAGGGCTTAAAAGGAAGATGGGGACAGACACTTTATCAGGGCCTGTTGTGACAGGACAACAGCTAATGGTTTAAAACTAAAATAGGGGAGATTTAGACTTAACAAATAACTTTTTTACAATTAGGTTAATGAAGCACTGGAAAGGTTGCCCAACGAGGTGGTAGATGCCCCATCCCCAGGAACACTCAACGTAGGCTGGACAGGGCTCTGAGCAGCCTGATCTAGCTGAAGGTATCCCTGCTTCTTGCCGGACTGAGGGGTTCAGATTCCAGCCCAAGCTGTTCTATCATCCTGTTCCTTTCACCTGACACAAGCTACATTCAGGCACATGTCTTCTGAAATCTCACCTCCTTCCACTTGTTTACCATCAGTGCTATCATGTCTCCTGCAAATATGGCTTCCATTTAATAAATTTAAAGCAAAAAGATGGAGAAACTGAAATCTACAGCAGATCAGTACCATGAATTTTGCAGAATCTTCATGCATATGTTCTACAAAGAACAGTTTCAATTTCACATTGTTTTCTTACATAGTGCTTTTAATTATTTCCAGATAAATCAATTCTGGTTCTGTTATTTATACAAATAGTCCTGTTTTATTTAGACAAGTCTTCTTTCATGACTAAAGATACAGATTTTTATATCTTAAGAGATTCTACAGCTTTTGTTCCAATGAAACTTCTCATACAGTTCAAGGGATGGCCAAGGGGAATATAGATTTTCCGAATCTTTTTCTCCCTGTACACTCTAAACAAGGATCTGAAAGCATTCTAGCAAGCCTCCTATTTGTGGGACCCCTATAGCCTTCAGGGAGGCTTTAAATAGAAAAGACTTATGGTTTTACTCCTCTTGTTTTTCATTTTTATACAAAGCACTGTGTACTCTCAGGCTGCTATAAATACACACAGGCTCAGTTGTTCCACTTAAACTCTACCAAACAGAATGGTAACAGGCTGTTACCAGCACAATAAAATTGGAAAACTATTCTAAGCCTGACCTAAGATCCAACAGCACCTGTGGCAACACTTCCACTGAGCGAACTATGTTTTCCATCAAGCTCTAAGGCTAAGGGGATGCTCATAGTGCAGATGTCTGTGCAGTGTGGTGCCATGGGAGCACACCTTTGTAGCCTTCCTGGTAAGACAAGGTGTCTCCCTGCACCAGGAAGTAATGCTTCCTACCCTCCTGTGTTCTTGTCTGAGGAAACAGTGAGTGTTGTCTTACTGCAGCCATGTTTTGTCTGTATTTGTTGTCATCGTTTCTTTAAGCTCTTTAAGCTAATGAGCTAGCACTATACTCATCAGAGGGTAATTAAGGGGATGAAAAGTTTCACATACAGTGTCCATGTTCATTGTCTTAAGGTATTTTTTTAAACTGTGCTACTACTGTAACAGTACACTTGCCACATTTGACCAAAAGTTTGACTAATGCTTTTAGTTGTGGTAGATTTGGGAAAAAACAAAACAAAACAAACAAAACAAAACAAAACAAAAACAAACAAACAAAAATAAACCAAACTATGACGCTGCAATCTAAGCAACTGGCTCAGTCCTATCTGAGTAGGAACCAGAAGAGTTTTAGAATTATTTGGAAGTGGAGCATTTTGACTATTCGTCAAATGTTTCAACTCTTCATCTCTCATACCTATCACCATGGCATCAAAGTACTTAAAAGATCTTGTCAGTATGAAATCATGTGTATTTACAGGTACCCAATCAGTTTCAAAAGAAGAAAATTTATAGCCGTTCCTAATTTTCTTTGATACTGTGTTAACTCCAAAAGTGAGATGCTTTGTCCTGTATTCCTTCTGTCTTAGAACATTTATTGGCTTCAGGAGAAAGTTAGAGAAACACAGGATTGTATGTCAAATTGGTATCACATAACTTTGCTAAATATAGATACTTGATGAGTGAAAGAGCTTCAAAGGTCTTGGCATTTTTTGCCTGATGCACTTCTAAGTCTACATGTGTGCAGACTACTCTCAGTATGTGACAGATCTTAACATCACAAATATGAAAATTAATAAAATAGAAAATGTCTTGGCAGGTGTTATGAATGTAAACCTTCTGATTTTCTGAAAGTAGAAGCACAGCAGGATATGCCTAATCTGCAATATTTTCTCTCTCATTTCACAAATCTGTCATTGACAGATGCTCCGAGGAGACAAAGTACAGCATTTTCATATTCTCCTAACCTGTATGCAACATTCAAATGAAACTTGTTGTTAAGAAAGCTTTGCTCATAAAATAACATTGCAGCGTGTGCAGCACTGCACAAGTGGAAAGACAAAGGCTGTTAAAACAACAAAAATGTGTAACTAGTGAATTGAAACAGAATAGGAATATTTACAGAGCTCCTCTCACCTGTTTTCCCTGTCTAAAGACAATTTCCTTTGAAAAACAGTTCTGAAAGGAACTGCCTGTACTTGTACAATCCTTGTAATACTGCCCAGGATCCTGGGACCTTTCATGAAGTATGTTCTGCCAGTACTATGACAGTTTACAGATGTGCAGCCAGACTTCTGGCTATTTATAGATGCCTCTTCTGCAAACAGCACCCGTGGGGTTGTAATGCAGTAGCAGGCATGTTCTTTGACTTAGTGCTTACATCACGTTCATTTACGAAAATTCTGCTCTTCTCCTGGCATAGCAAAAGAGTCTTATTTTATGAAGGTCAAGCATAGAAGGCACTACTGCGAAGGGAAATGTGGAATTCATGAGGGAGCAGGACACTCACCCCGCGGGGTATCGGGGAGGAGGAGACATTTGTCAGGGACACTGAAAGAATCAAGGAGAGAATGCTCCTGTGCTCGCTCGCACTGAAGTTGTGCTTTTGTTCCTTGCTAGCTTTGCAGGGCGGCTGGGGAGAGGGGTCGGTGCCACATGTCCACGGAAGGGCCAAGCTGTTCAAGCTGGCCGGGGGGCAGCGTACGTGGCTGTGCTGCATTATCACCTAGCCGTGTGTTAAGTGTTCAGTCAGGGTGCCAGGCACCGGCTATTAATAGAAACACGTAGTTTGGCACACGCTCACACTTTGGCCTGTCTCCTTCTCACATGTTCCCAGAGAAGCTGGGCCTGCATCCTGCATCCTTCTGCTTTTCCAGATCTGAGATTTTGCACACTGCTGTATCCCTTCAGAAGCCTCAGTGCAGTCAAGACAAGTAAAACAAGGGCTGCCCGCTCCTAGTGTTTAGGAAACCGAAAAGCGGTGAGGATGGAGGTGACGGGAGCAGGAGGAGATTTCTCGCAGAAAACCTGAGAGTTCTCGAGGGACCTCTGTCCCGAAAGCAGCGCACAGCTGTTGTCGGCACTGCTCAGGCCGGCCACGGGGAACGACCCTCCCTGCCCTCCGCCCCGGCCAGCTCCGCACCCGGGCTGCTGCCG